>NW_023425345.1:97682245-97804203 GCF_014108415.1 Molossus molossus | reverse complement strand
ATAAGTGAGATCATATGATACTTTCCCTGCTTGGGTTGTTTCACTTAGGATGATACTTTCCAGGTCCCTCCATGACATCTCAAAGGATAAGAGATCTTTCTTTCTTACAGCTGCATAGTACTCCATTGTGTATATATATCACAGCTTTTTTATCTATTCTTCTACCAATGAACATTTGGGCTGTTTCCAGATCTTAGCTATTGTAAATAGTGCTATGAACATGGGGTACATATGTGCTTTCTGATTGGTGTTTCAGGCTTCTTAGGGTATATTCCTAGAAGTGGGGTCCCTGGGTCAAATGGAAGTTCAATTTTTAATTTTTGAGGTAACACCACATTGTTTTTCATAGTGGCTGCACCAGTCTGCATTCCCACCAGTAGTGCACTAGAGTCCCCTTTTCTCCACACCCTGGCCAACACTTGTTGTTTGATGGTTTGATGATGGTGGCCATTCTGACAGGTGTGAGGTGATACCTCATTGCTGTTTTAATTTGCATCTCTCTGATGATTAGTGATGTTGAGCATTTCTTCATATGTCTCTTAGCCATTTGTATGTCTTGTTTGGAGAGGTGTCTATTTAGTTTCTCTGCCCATTTTTTAATTGGGTTCTTTGTCTTTCTTTTGTTGAGTTGTATGAGCACTCTATATATATTAGAAATTAACCCTTTATCTGATATATCATTGGCAATTATGCTCTCCCATACAGTGGGTTGTCTTTCTATTTTGATGATTGTATCTTTTGCTGTGCAGAAGCTTTTTAGTTTGATGTAGTCCCATGTGTTTTTCTCCTTTGTTTTTGTTGCCTTAAGTGATATATCAGTGAAAATTCTGCTGTGTATGATGTCTGAAATTTTGTTGCCTACAGGTTCTTCTAGGATTTTTATGGGTTCATGAGTCTTTTATCCTTTTGAGTTTATTTTGTGTATGTGTAAGTTGATGGTCCATTTTCATTGTTGTTGCATGTAGCTGTCTAATTTTCCCAACACCATTTATTAAAGAGGCTGTCTTTACTCTATTGTATGCTCTTGCCCTTTTGTCAAATTTTAATTGAGCATATCGCCTTGGATCCATTTCTGGTTCTCTGTTTTGTTCCACTGGTCTATATGCCTGTTCTTGTGCCAGTACCAGGCTGTTTTGATTACGGTGGCTTTGTAATATAACCTGAAATCTGGTAATGTGATCCCTCCAACTTTTTTCGTCTTTTTCAAGATTGCTGTGGCTATCGATGTCCTATTTGGTTCCATATAAACTTTGAAGTATTTGTTCTAGTTCTTTGAAGTATGTCCTTGGTATTTGATGGGGATTGCATTGAATCTATAGATTGCTTTGGTAGTATGGACATTTTAATGATGTTAATTCCTCCAATTCATGAACAAGGTATGTGGTTCCACTTTTTTATATCTTTCTCTATTTCATTTATCAATGACCTGTAGTTTCCTGCAAATAGGTCCTGTATTTCTTTGGCTAAATTTAATCCTAGGTATCTTAATTTTTTGCCGCAGTGGTAAATGTTTTTTTTTTTTGTTTGTTTTTTTTTAGTTTCTTTTCTGTGAGTTCATCATTGGTGTATAAGAATGCCATCGATGTCTTGACGTTAATTTTGTATCCTGCTACTTTGCAAATTTATTTATTAGTCTAGTAAGTTTTATGGAGTCTTTGGGGTTTTCTATGTATAAGTATCATGTCAGTTACAAATAATGACAGTTTTACTTCCTCCTTTCCAATTTGGATCCCTTTTATTTTTTCTTTCCTGTCTGATTGCTGTGGCAAAGACTTCTAGTACTATGTTAAATAAGAGTAGCAAAGTGGGTATCCCTGTCTTGTTCCTGTTCTTAAGGGAAAGCTTTTAGTTCTTGCCCATTGAGTATGAAGTTGGCTGTAGATCCTTCATATATGGCCTGTATTATGTCAAGATATGATCCCTCTATTCCCAGATTGTTGAGCATTTTTATCAGAAATGGATGCTGAATTTTGTCAAAGGTTTTTTTGGCATCTATTGATATATTCATGTGGTTTTTATTCTTCATTTTATTTATGTGGTGTTTCACTTTTTTTGATTCGCAAATATTGTACCAGCCTTGCATCTCTGGGATGAAACCCACTTGTTCATGGTGAATAATTTTTAAATTCTGCGTTTTAGATTTTTTTTTCAATTGTTTTCTTTCTTATAAAATATATTTGAGATATCAAAATGGGTTGCTTGTTTTATTATTGAGTTTTAAGAATTCTGTGTACAATTTGGAGACAAATCCTTTATCAAATACATGTACAAACTTTTTTCTCCCAGTGTCTGGCTTACAAATTTTTCCTCACATTGTCTTTCGCAGAAAAGAAGTTGAAATGTAAGAGTCCAAAATCCTTTCATTTAGTCCATTCTCTGTCCCTTTTTGGCAGTGTCTGTGCTGGTCTAACATTCCCAGAAACCTTGTAATTTTCTCGTGTCCTTCAGAGGAGCCTGCACCATTAGAAAAGAGTTCTCTACAGATTTTTCCTGAATAAACCCATTTATAACCTTGGCTGCTGCTACAAGGGTTATGTACATCCATGCATTGCATGCCTAATATTTTTAGTAGAATATTTTTCCAGCCACAGTATCAGATTTCCTCACTTTAGGTATCTTTGAAATCTAAATAGACTGAGAATTTCCAAAATTATCAAATGCTTGTTCATTTTTGCTTAGCGATTCCTTCTTCAATTTATCTCTTTCGTCCCACATTTTACTATAGGTAGATGCAGCAACCAGGCATCTTTTTTGGCTTGAACATCTCCTCAGCTAATTTCATCTATTACAATTCTGCTTTTCAATCAACAGTAGAATAAATTCAAACTAGGTTAGTGGTGCTTTAGAACAAGAACTGCTGTTCCTCCAGTCTCCAATAACATGTTCCTCATTTTCTTCTGAAGTTTCACTAGCCAACTGAACATCCATATTTCTACCTTCTTCAGAATGACCCAGGGTTTTTCTAGCGTGTGCATCTAAATTCTTCTCACCTCTACCTCTATTCCAGGTCCAAAGCCACTGCTGGATCTGAAGGTATTTGTTACAGCAGCACTTCACTATTAGTACTAGCATGTGTATGTTTCCTAGGGCAGCCTTAACAAATTACCACAAACTTGTGGCTTAATACAACAAAAATCCATTCTCTCATCATTTTGGAGGCTTGAAATCCTCACTCAAGGTTTCAGCAGGATGGATTTCTTCTGGAGGCTTTGAGGGATGATCTCTCTCTCTCTCCTAGATTCTAGTGGCTAGCAACAAGTCTTGGTTTCCCTTGGCTTGTCTATATATCAATTTAGTCTCTGTCTCTTTTTGCTTATAGAACATAAGTGATTGGGTATAGGGCCTACACTTAATCCAAGATGCATCTATTCATCCCTAATGACCTCAGCAAAGATCCCATTTTCAAATAAGATTTTATTCACATTTACTGGAGGTTAGCATTTGAACATACCATTTGGTGGCCAATATATATTTTTACATTTTTTCATTATTTCATTTTTTACTTTAAATTATGTTTTAGCTTTTAATTACAGTTGACATACAATATTATATCAGTTTTAGGGGTATAACCCAGTAATTAGACATTATATAACTTGTTAAGTTATCACCCCAATAATCAAGTACCCATCTGGCACCATACATAGCTATTACAATATTATTGACTCTATTCCCTATGCAGTACTTCACATCCCTGTGACTATTCTGTAACTACCAATTTGTACTTCTCAATCTTTCATCTTTTCACCCAGCCCCATAATTCCCCTCCATCTTAAAAAAGACTATTTAAAATTTTTGTAATATGAATTTGGCAGTGATGATTTCTTTTACCTATTTCTTGTTTAGGAAATTCTTTATTTGTCCTTTGATTTTAAATGATAGCTTTGCTGGGTAATAGTGGTTGTAGGTCCTTGCTTTTCATCGCATTGAATATTTGTGCCAATCCCTTCTGGCCTGCAAAGTATCTGTTAAGAAATCAGCTGACAGTCTTATGGGAGCTCCTTTGTAAGGAACTAAATGTAGTAACTAAAAGCTTTTCTCTTGCTACTTTTAAGATTCTCTGTTTGTCTTAAACCTTTGGCATTTTAATTATGATGTGTCTTGGTGTGAGCCTTTCTTGGTTCATCCTGTTTGGGACTTTGTGTGCTTCCATGACTTATAAGTCTATTTCCTTCACCAGGTTAAAGAAGTTTTCCATCATTATTTTTTCAGATAGGTTTTCAATTTCTTGCTCTCTCTCTTATCCTGCTTGCACTCCCATGATGCAAATGTTGGTATTCTTGAAGTTGTCCCAGAGGCTCCTTATACTATCCTCATTTCTTTGGATTATTATTAATTATTATTATTATTTTTTTTTTGCTGCTCCGAATGGGTGCTTTCTTATCTTTCACATTTCTAATGTGATCATCTGCTTCATTATCCACTGTTGATTCCCTATGGTTTATTCTTCATTTCAGGTGCTATATTCATTTCTGAATGTTTTTGGGTTTGTGTTTTTTTATTCTTTCCCGTTCCATTTTTATTTTTCCCATTTCTTTATTGAAGTTTTTACTGAGATCACTGAGCATCCTTATAACCAGGGTTTAGAACTCTGCATCTGGTGGATTGCTTGTCTCTGTTTGATTTAGTTCTTTGTCTGGAGTTTTGTTTCATTCATTGATTGGGGACATATTTGTCTCATTTTGGCTGCCTCCCTGTGCTGGTTTCTGTGTATTAGGTAGAGTTGCTATGTCACCTGGGCTTGGTAGAGTGGCCTTGTATAGTAGGTTTTCTATAGGATCCAGTGGCACAGCATTCCTTATCACCCAAGCTAGGACTCCAGGTTACCCCACACACTGTGCAGGCGGTGTATACCCCTCTGTTGTAGATGAGCTTTGATTTTTGGTGGCACATCTGTGGAAGCAATTTACCCCAGGCCTATCGGCTGTCGGGACTGGCTTGGACTGCAGTGGTGGATCAGGGGCTAACCCCACAGAGCAGGACTTACTTCAGTGGGGCTCTACTGCCCATTGAGTCCTCTGGCCTTTTGAGTGTGTTGCTCATGGGGGTGTCTCTGGGGCTTCCCAGTATGTGCACTGCGAGGTCAATCCCCACTTGTGTCATGCCCGGGGCCACCTAGCATGAGCTACACAGCTATCATCAGATGGCTGCTACTAGTGCTAGCTTAGATGTGCCTAGGACAGACCAAGCTGTGGACCAGGGCCAGCTGCCACTAGTGCCAGGCATGGGACCACTCAGTGAAAGGTACAGGGCACACAGGAGCCAGATGCTGCTTGATTGAGAGATTTGAGGCAAGTCTGAAGCATGAGCCATGACAGGCAGGTAGTATGAAAGCCACTGGAATAGCTTGGGTGGGCCTACGTGTTGGATATGGTGAGTTGCAGGGATCACCGAGGCAGGGTGAACAGTGCCGGCCAAGTTGATGAAGACTCAGTATGGTGCCTGCCTGATGGCTCTGTGCAGGGAGGGCTCAGAAAAGGAACAATGGCTTCCGCCAGCACTTGTCTCTGGGAGAAAGCTGCCCCTCCAGCTCTTGCCCCGATGCCAGACAATTCAGTTCCTCTGGAATGTCCCTCATGCCTTTCACGCTGCTGTCCCAGTGCTAGAGCTAGTAGTGAGTGTGTCCAAGTAAGGCTGTGTGCAGGTCCTTTAAGAGAAATGTCTGGGACTCCAGAAGCTCCTGTGTTACTCAGCCACGCTCCCCACTGGTTCCCACAGCCAGAAGTTATAGGAACTTCTCTCACCAGCACTGGAAGCCCGGGTGGGGGCTGAAGCTCCTCAGGGGACCTCCACAGCCAGTCATCCCTCCTGATCCTCATCCACCACACGTGTGTGTGGGCCCCTCTTCCTGCCAGTCTCCCTGTGGCTTCCTCCTCGTATCCTCTGTTGCAGGAGTTCTCTTCAGCTAGACTTCAGCCAGTTCTCTGGGGCCATATTAATCCCCTACACTTCCCAATAGAATATTTTTTCATGACTGAAGAACTTTTTGTGACATTCTTGTAAGGCCTATCTGAAGGCAGTTTTGAGGCCCTACAACTATAACCATTCAAGTCTGTGTTGCACAATTTTAATTTTCCAAAAGTAGTCAAACGTATCAGAAAATGGGCCAAAGACCTTATATAGACACCTTTCATATATATTTTTTCTAAGTTATCTTCTAGCTATATATATAAAACTATATATAACTTGAAGATATATATATATGTAACTAGAAGATATACATATATATGTTACTGGAAGACATATATACTAGAAGATAACATAAAGACAAAAAGAATACAAAAAAAAAACTATAAAGCAGGAAAGAACTCTAAAGATTCCTTAGCTATGAATTTAATGATAAATTAAGGGGCCCCATGAAGGGAGACATTCTGCCAGAGGATGGTGCAGTCCACCATAGCCCAGTCTTTGGAGAGCAAGGGTAACAGCTTAGCTCAGTCGGATAGGCTGGGAAACCTTCCAGGGGCCAGTCTGACACACAGTAGGGGGCAGGCAGTTTGCGGACGTGATTTCTTTTAAGGCAGATTGTTAGTTGGGGGAGAAAAAAAGATAGAAGTTTGGAACAAATATTTTTATTTATTTTTTAAATTCCTGGAAGATACAATAACAATATCAATAATAATAATAAAAGTAATAACAAATCGAGAAATGGAATTATTGCTGAGGGAGATGATATTCTCAGGTGAGAATATTGCTTCCTTTTCTGATATTATTTTTAGAAAAATAAAGAAATGCCATGGCTGGTTTGTCTCAGCAGTTGGAGCATCAGAGGGCAGTCAAGAGAGACCCAGGTTCAGTTCCCACTAAGGGCACATACCTCAGTTGCAATTTGTCCCTGGCCTTGGTTGGTTGTGTTGGGGGCAGCCACTCGATGTGTCCCTTTCACATCAATGTTTCACTCTCTCTCTCTCTCTCTTTTCCTCTATCTCCCTTCCACTCTATCTGAACAATAACAAAAATAATAATAAAATAAAATATTTTTTAAAAATAAAGAAATATGGGACTTCCACACACTGTTTGTCTGATTAATATGAAGCAAATGAAGCTGATCACACTCTGATGTTCATAAGTAGGAGAGAACCCAAGCAGCTGGGTTGCTTTTTCCTTGTGAAGAAAAGGACCTGGAGGTATTGTGTTAATGCATCAAGAAGTCATACCTGAGAGGTTAAAACAAACAAACCATTAATGCTATGGAACCTAAACAATTTTAAAAATCAGATAATGAATAATGTGATTGCCAAAGCCGGGGGTTCATGAGGTTGTAAACACTTCGTATGCGTCAGATTAGAAATTATTACATTAATGAATACAATTTTTGTCTTTTTATTGATTTATTAAAATATCTATCACAATACGCCACAATATTTTGACATTTCCTTTATAGTCAAAACAACTAAGAAGACCTTATATCTTCATTGTGACTGAGTGTGTGTGTGTCGGTAAGAAGGGCTAAACAATCCTGATTTTAGGACTAAATTATGAACTTAGGACAACTGTAAGGAAAGTATTGTGTAACTTGAATTTGGGTATTGTCCTGTTTAAGTTTTTTGTGGATATTTTTTGGTTTTTGCATAGTTTTTAAAAGCAACCAAAATGTTTTCAGGTACATAATAAGTTACTTCTCTAGATTTGTAAAAATAGCCACATCTTACAATCATGGTCTTTGTTTAAACGTCCACATCAAACTTAGATGATACTTTAGGTAACAGTGTCATTTAAATAAAAATACAATACTTCCAGTAGATAATACAGAAGGGTCTCATGGGGAATTTTGTATTCAGGAGAATAATATGAACTAATATATATGTCATACTACTATAAAGTGTACTTTATAGTACTGTGTACTACAAAGGTTAATTGTGGCAACGATTCAGTGAGAGTATGTAAACTAAAGAGAGCAGGCAGAATTAGTGAAAAGAAACACAGGCAGGTGTTGTGTCCTGTTTGTGGGTGTTCAGGACCCAGCAGCTATAGAAGCTGAGTCAAACTAGAAAGTGACCCTGGATTCTTGAGATCGTACTGCGAGAATGTCCTTTTAGGAACCTGATGATCCAGGTGCAGATGCCTAGCACTGTAAGGCCTCTGTAGGCTACTGGAGGTTTAGCAGGAACAAAAGGACTTGGTACTTCAGGGCCCATGTAGGCCTCGGGTGGAGCATCATAAACAAGATGGCCTGGTCTTTCAAGGCCCCTGTAGGGAGCAACAGGTACAAAAGTTCCTAAAACATCAGGGGCTCTGAACAGTGGGTGGATCATCATGAGCAAAAAGGCCTGGTTCTTCAGGGCCTATGTGGGCTGTGGGTTGAACACCAAAAGCAAAAAACCCTGCCACATGAGGAGCTCTGTGGGCCAAGGGTGGAACACCAGTAAAAAGAGAGACCAACACCCCTGGGCTTCTGGGGGCCGCCAGTGGAGTGCCAGGAGCAAGAGAGCCTGGCAATTCAGGGCCTATGTGGGCCTCAGTCACAAGAAAACCTGGCACTTCCTGGTCTGAGGGCCTCTGGTGCAGCATTAGGAGCAAGATGGCTCGGTCCCTGAAGTCTTCTGTGGGCCAGGGAAGGAGCATCAGGAACAAGATGGCCTGCTACTTTGGGGCATATATGCACCTCAGGAACAAGATGTCCTGGCTCCTCAAGGCCTATGTCTGCCTCAGGAGCAAGAAGGCCTGGCACTTCACAACATATGAAGGCCTCCCGTGCAGCATTAGGAGCAAGGTGGCCTGGTCCCTGAAGTCCTCTGTAGGCCAGGGAAGAAACATCAGGAATAAGATGGCCTGACACTTTAGGGCCTCTGTGGGCCTCTGATGAAGAATCAGGCACTATGTAGGCCTCAGGTGTAGCATTATGAGTAAGAAGGCCTGGCACTTCGGGCCTCTGTGGGCCTCAGGAACCAGATGGCCTGGCACTTTGAGGCTTCTTTGGGCCTCAGAAACAAGATGGTCCTATACTTCAAGGCCGATGAGGTCCTCAGGAACAAGATGGCCTCGTACTTTGGGGCCTCATTGGGCTTCTGGTGAAGAATCAGGACCAAGATGGCTTGGCACTTCAGAAAGTATGTGGGCCTCAGGTGGATCATCATGAGTAAGATGGCCTTGCACTTCGGGTCCTAGGTGGGTCTCAAAAACAAGATGTCCTGGCATTTCAGGGCCTATGTGGGCCTCAGAAAAAAGCCTGCCTGGCACTTCGAGGTCTCCGTGGGCCTCAGAAATAAGATGGCCCTGCACTTCGGGTCCTATGTGGGCCTCAGGAACAAGATGGCCTCGCACTTCAGGGCATCTTTGGGCCTTCGTTAAAGAACTAGGAGCAAGATGGCTTGGCACTTCAGGGACTATGTACACCTCAGGTGGAGCATTATGAGGAAGATGGTCTTGCACTTCGGGACCTAGGTGGGCCTCCTGAACAAGATGGCCTGGTTCTTTGAGGTCTATGTGAGCCTCAGGAGCAAGAAGGCCTGTCATGTCACCACGTCTGAGGACCTCTGGTGCAGCATCAGGAGCACGTTGACTTGGCCCCTGAAGTTCTCTGTGGGCCATGGGAGGAACATCAGGAACAGAGTGGCCTGGCAGTTCAGGGCCTTTGTGTGCCTCTGGTGAAGAATCAAAAACTATGTAGGCCTCAGGTGCAGCATCACAAGTAAGACGGTCTTGCACTTTGGGGCCTAGGTGGGCCTCAGGCGAAGCATTACTAGTAAGAAGGCCTGGAACTGCTTGGCCTCTGTGGGCCCTGATTAGAGCACCAGGTACAAAAGGTCCTGGTATATCAGGGCCTCTGTGGACCAGGGGTGGAACACCACGAGTAAAATGGCCTGGTATTTCACGGCCACTGTGGGCCCACGGAGGAGCATCAGGAGCAAGAGTGCCTGGCACTTGCAGGCCACTGTGGGCCTCTGGTGGAACATTAGTATCAAGGTGATCTGGAACTTCAGGGCCCAGGTGGGCCTCAGGAGCAAGATGGCCTGGCACTATGGGGCCTATGTTGGCCTCAGGAATAAAGTGGCCTGGAACTTCAGGGCCTCTTTGTACCTTCGATGAAGAATCAAGACCAAGATTGCTTGGCACTTCAGAGACTATGTAGGCCTCAGGTGGAGCATCATGAGGAAGATGGCCTTGCACTTCGGGGCCTAGGTGGGCCTTTGGAACAAGATGGCCTGGCACTTCGGGGCCTATGTGGACCTCGGGTGAAGCATCATAAGCAACATGGTCTGGCACTTTGTGGCCTATGTAACTCTGAGGAACAAAAGGTTCATGCTTATTAGGACCTCTGCGGGATGAATGGCGAGGACCACAAGCAGTAGGTCCAGGCACATAAAGGCCCCTGTATGCTGTGGGTAGAGGACCAGGAGTAAAAAGGCCAGGCACATCAGGACCTCTGTAAGATGCAGGTGGAGGACCATAATAAAAAGGGCCAGGCACATGAGGACCTCTGTAAGGTGCAGGTGGAGGACCGCAATAAAAAGGGCCAGGCACATGAGGACCTCTATAAGGTGCAGGTGGAGGACCACAGTAAAAAGGGCCAGGCACATGAGGACCTCTGTAAGGTGCAGGTGGAGGACCACAGTAAAAAGGGCCAGGCACATGAGGACCTCTGTAAGGTGCAGGTGGAGGACCACAGTAAAAAGGGCCAGGCACATCAGGACCTCTGTAAGGTGCAGGTGGAGGACCACAGTAAACAGGGCCTAGGCACATCGAGGACCTCTGTAAGGTGCAGGTGGAGGACCACGATAAACAGTGCCAGGCACATCAGGACCTCTGTGAAGTGCAGGTGGAGGACCACAATAAAAAGGGCCAGGCACATCAGGACCTCTGTGAAGTGCAGGTGGAGGACCACAATAAAAAGGGCCAGGCACATCAGGACCTCTGTAAGATGTAGGACCACAAGGAAAGGGGCCTGGCACATCAGGACCTTTGTAGGATTCAGGTAGAGGATCACTTTTTAAAGACGCTGTCTTGGGTTTTAGAGTTAGTTCTACTGCCAGCTCTTCACTTATTTGCTTTTGCTCCCACAGTTGTCTAGCTGTTTCCAGATGCTCCTCATCAGTAGTTTTAACGGGCACACTTTTGACCCGTGGAGAAACTGATCCCCATTTTCTGCGTCTATCTGTAGTGGGCTTGCCAAGTTCCCATTATCCAAGTGATCTACAAGGTCCTCTGGCTTGGGGATGGTCAGCATTGGGTTTGCAACCGTTGACATGGATAGACCAATGCTCTCTCCTAGGCCTTGCTCTGTTCCTGCATCCCACTCTAGCTTTTGTTTCTCCTCCCTTTTATCTTTGGTTTTTGGCTTCCATCCCATCATTTCTTCTTGGAGCAGTTCTGGACTTTCTGGAGGATTGTTTTTGTTGAAACCATTTATTAAGTTCTTCAGAAATGGTTCTCCATTCTTCCCAGAAGACTCCAAAATGGGCTTTTTATTAGTCACTTTAAAAAGTTTAGAAGGCTGGCTCTTGCCTGCTATTCTCAGTATGTCAACCTTTATCTGAAGGGCCAAACTGCCCAGGTGTTTTCTCAATGCCCTCAAGCACAAGGTCTGTAAAAGAAGAGGACTGGCCTCCACCCCAGGTGACTTGAGGGTGTCATCGGCTTGTCTCAATAGTCTCATATTCTCACTACATCTTGCAGGGTCTTGGTCATGGGCAGAACACCTCTTATCTGGCACCTTCCTACTTTTTAAAGTTTGTCTCCTCTTTACTGTCAAAGACACCACCACCAGAGTGCACACCAGAGTCCCCCAGGCGAATGCACAGGTATCTGGGACGTGTCTCAAACTGTCATAAATCACCAGCAGAACCTCACACACGTGATCCAGGATCAGCTGGAAAGGGAATGCATCGGCCAACAGCAGACGATCCATAACTGTTTGGGCTCACCGCTCTGCCACAAACTGCCAGTGTTGGGTGAGAACCAGTAACCACTCAGAACCCTGGGGAGTGTTCTGTCTCTATGGTAACCAGGTACCTAGCAACCAGGGCTGATCAGGTGGGCTTAGAGAGGGGAGGTCCTTAGATCTCAAAAACCCTTCCTAACATGGTTCTGAAATAGGAAGTGATCAAATTTCTACAGGCATTGTGGCGGGAGGACAGAAGTGATTTCAGCCTGCACACTGATCACTCTAGGCCCACCAGGCTTCATAGCAAACCTGGGGTCAGAACAGGGCTGGGTCATGTCCCTTTTTCACATGAGTCAATCAGGGCTGATGTGGGCTTTTCCCAACGTGAGGCCCATTTTCCTGATTTAAACGTTCCTTCTGCTATGGGGACTCCCAATGCTGCCCACAAAGGACCAGGGCTGTCCTTCCTCTGAGGCTCCCTCTCTTCTCCTGGTCACTGTGGGTAGGCAGGGGCCCAGGACTCAAGGGGTCCCCACAGGTGTTAACTGAGTGTCCTGAATTCCAATCCTACACCTCAGGAGAAATCAATAACAACTGGGAGAGTGCTTTGTGCTACTTTCCTCAATTCATTGATCAGTTCTAGTAGTTTTTGGTGGAATCCTTAGGGTTCTCTATAGAAAATTTCATGTCATGTGCAAATAATGACAATTGTACTTATTCCTATCCAATTTGGATGCCCCTTATTTCTACTTGTCTGATTGCTGTGGCTAGGACTTCCAGCGCTATGTAGAATAAGACTGGTCAAAGTGAACATCTTTGTCTCATTCCAAAAACATTTCATAACCAGACTACTTCTCATCTTATCTCTTTTGTTGGATCCTTATGGAAAAGTGGCTGAATTGTACAACAAAGTCTCTGCTCTTTTTTCCAAAACACATGGTTTTTTCTAAGAAGTATTTGCCTATTACTGGAGACTACATATCCACTCATCTCTAGGGATGGCTTTGTATTCAGTTCTCACCCACGAAACGGGAGAGAAGGACATAAGTGCCATATTAAAGTACTGGGCATGCGTGTCATGCTCCACGTTCTCCTTTCCTTCCAACAACACAGCCCCTAAGAATATGAATCCATACGATAGAAGGAAAGTTAGTCTGAATCATTACATTGAAGGAAAGATATTTGCACATCAGAAACTCTGGTCTTGTACTGTCATGTGAACAAGTTACAAATTCTTGTGATGTGGTGGTGGCATGTATTTTGACATATATTTTTTCAGTAGCTTGCACTACTGTAAGTAAAATAGGGCCAACATAACAGGTATTGGAGCATAAAATCAATAGCACAGGTGGAGAGGTAGGACTTAGTAGGACAAGAACACTTCTGTTGTAGGAGAAGAAAGCACAAGGCACACAAATGTTATTGGCTTTAGTGAGCAGTGGCGCAGATCAGCAATTCTCAACTGGAGTGCTGCAAAAATTTTTATAATATGCATTACCTGCCCTGGACAGTATGCCTCAGTGCTTACAGCATTACCCTGTGGACCAGAGCATCCCGGGTTTGGTTCCCAATAAGGGCACATACCTGGGTTGCAGTTTGTCCCTGTCGCTGGATGGGGTTGTGTGGGTGGCAACCACATGAAGTGTCTTTCTCACATTGATGTTTCTCTCTCTCTCTTTCTCTCTCCCTCCCTCTCTTCCTCCCATTCTATCTGAAGATAAATGCAAAAATGTCCTTGAGTGAGGAAAAACAAAATTAAAAAAAAAGGAAAATATTCAATACCTGAAAAACTAGAAGCATCAGGAGAGAAGATAACAGTAGGCAGGACCAGAGGGAGGAGGAGTGTGTCAGAGTGTGATCAAGTGTGACAGTGTGAATGGTTGTGAGTGTGAATGGACGTGAGTGTAATGAGCACACTTGAGCAGTGCAGAAATGTGGGGCAGAGGGTTGCGGTGCAGCCAGCTACTATGGTAAACAGCTTCTCCCTGTGTGGACAGAAAGCTCCACCACTGTGGAAAACCTGGTCTTTTCTGGGAGGAGGCAGCAGGAGTGGCTGGGGCCCAGTGACCTGAGCCCACCAGTGCACCTTGCACCATCAGACCAGTGGCCCCACTGTGTCAATACAGACCAGTGCACAGTAGCAGTGCTGTCAAGGTGCCTGCTACGGAAGCTGCAAGTGGCTGCTTGCATCATCATCCCCCACAACACAGCCTGATAAGAGCCAAGACACACCCCAGCAACAAAGGCCTGGGAGCAGACATCCATCCTCAGGCAGATGCAGCACAGGAAGACAGCTGAGACCCATCCCCAACAGCGTCAGCAGAGGCTGATCAGGAGCTGAGCCCCATCAGGCAGCAGGGCCCCTCAGCTGCCCCTGGGGGACCCGGGCAATTCAGCAGCCCACTTCACCAGCGGTGTCTGCACAATCTAGCAACCATCAGCACTGGTGGGGACCATGCATACCAGGTGCCCATGGCACCGGCGGGGCTCGCAGCTCCAGTGAGGCCCAAGACCCTGCAGCAGCACCTTCCACTACAAACTAATACCAGCCACCAGTAGTCAGTTCTCCATGATCCACAGCAGGCAAGAGGTGCCATATACCAGAACAGTCTGGGAGGCACAGCAGCCTTATTTGAACACACTGACCTGCCTAAACATCCCAACATCCCTCACCTGGTCTAGAACTACCAGAGTGCTACTATCATGAGACAAAGAAACAACGCCCAAATAAAATATAAGGAGGAAACACCAGAAAAATAACGACATAAAATGGAAGAAAGCAATTTGTCAGATAAAGAATTCAAAGCAATGATTTAAGAGTGCTAAAACAATTCAGTGGGAACCACAAGCAACTTAATGAGAATTATAACAAGCTTAGTGGCCCTGCTGGTGTGGCTCAGTGGTTGAGTATTGACCCATGCACCAACAGGTCACCAGTTTGATTTCTAGTCAGAGCACATGCCCAGGTTGTGGGCCCAATCTCCAGTGGGGGACATGCAAGAGGCAGCCAATCGATTTTTCCTCTCATCGATGTTTCTATCTCTCTCTCCCTCTCCCCTTCTCTCTCCCTAAAATCTATAAAGAAAAAAAAAATTTTAAAGAGCTTAGTGGGATCTACATCAGCTTCAAAAAAGTGCCAGAAGTTGTGAAGAAAAATCAAGACGTAAAGAAAGACATAGCTGATATGCAAAATACCTTAGAAGGATTTGGTAGTAGATTAAAACCAGGTAAAGAAAGGATCAGTGAGTTAGAAGACAAGGTAGAATAAAACACCTGAACAGAACAGCAAATGGGGGAAAAAAAAAAAAAAATAGGAGAGTTTAGGGGAGCTTGGGGATAAAATAAAACACAACAACTTTTGCATCATAGGAATCCCAGAAGGAGAAGAATCATAGAAAGCAATAGAGAACATGTTTGAAGAAAAATGACAGAAAACTTCCCTAAATGGAAAAATCCTCCACGTCACTAATCATCAGAGACATGCAAATTACAACAACTATGAGGTATCACCTCAAACCTGCCAGAATGGCTGCCATCAACAAATCATTTAACAAGTGCTGGCAAGGGTGTGGAGAAAAGGCAACTCGAGTACACTGTTGGTGGGAATGCTGACTGGTGTAGCCACTATGGAAAACAATATGGTGTTTCCTCAAAATATTGAAAATTGAATTGCCATTAGATCCAGTGATCCCACTTCTAGGAATATACCCTAAGAATCCTGAAACACCAATCAGAAAGAATATATGTACCTCTATGTTCATAGCAACACTATTTAGAGTCGCTAAGATCTGGAAACAGCCCAAGTGTCCATCAATAGAAGAGGGGATAAAAAAAAGTTGTGGCACAGTTACACAATGAAATATTATGCAGCTATAAGAAAGAAAGATCTCTTATCCTTTGATATGACATGGAGTGTCCTGGAGTGCATTATCTTAAGCAAAACAAGCCAAATAGAGAAAGACAAGTATTACATGATATCACTTCTTTGTAAAATATAATGAACAAAACAAGGTAAGGAACAAAATAGACCTAGAGACATAGAGTAGGGTACAGACTGACAAACCACAGAAGAGGGAGTGGGGGAGGAGGGATAAACCACAGGACTTATATGCATGTATGCATAAACAAGGACATAGACAATAATCAATAATGCTGGGTGGGGGAGCAGGATTGAGAGGAGGGTGTCAATGGGGAGAAAAAGACAAACATCTGTAACAAAAATAAATAAATAGACATTATAAAAAATAATAATGAAATAAAATATGCAATACCTGACTATTTAGTCAGGGGCACCGACCTCTTTTCTGTTAGATTTTCACACAGAAAGAAGACAACATCCAATACAATATCCCACTGGTGTGAATGCCAATAGAAGGTAGCATTCAGAATCACACAGGGAAATAAATATGGTGCAACCTAACAGTGTAAACTTCAATGAAGTTGGGGATTTTAGAGAAGGAGGAGAAATCATTTGAATAGTCCTTAGCAAGGAACACAATAACTCTGTCTGTGCATGACCCCTGTGACCTGCTAATCTTTGATGTGCTTCCTAAGAGATTTCCCCAGAAACCACAATAGCCCACACAAGGTAGCATTGTGTAATTCTTAACAAGGTGACCTTTCAACCGAGCTAGACTCTTTTACTTGGATGGGTCATTTAGTAGAGGGTGAAGGTTGTTTAGACTTTCTAGGTTGAAGTTTCCAAAGTTCTATAGGGAAATACAAGCATCTATCTCAAAGGATAAGTATATAGTTTGAAATATGTGTAAAGAGTGCTCAGAAGAAATGGCTAAAATATATGGTCTCAAAAATAAAATGTTAGAAAATATAATTACAAAATTGACCATTATTATTTTATTATTATTATGCAACAGCTTCAAGAAACAGAATTACAAACAGAATTGAAAGTTATAGAAAGGTGGGTATCCATCCAATCTATGAAAGAGCTCTTGAACAGCTAAAGCTATCCTGACGCAAAAATTAGTCCAGTCTTCTCTTCTCCAGACAACAAAAGAAGCAGTGCAGAAGAGATGGTTCATCTTACTCTCTTAAGAGGGCAACAGGACCCTGGCTGGTTTGGTTAGAGCATCAGCCTGCGAACCTTAGAGTCCCAGGTTTGGTTCCTGCCAGGGGCACATAACTCCGTTGCAGTTTGTCCTTGGCCCGGTTGCGGTTGTGTGGGTGGCAACCACTCATGTGTCTCTCTCACATAGATGTTTCTCTTTCTCTCTTCTTCCCCTTTATCCCTCCTGCTCTATCTGAAGATAAATCCAAAAATGTCCTCGAGTAAGGATTAAAAAAAAAAAAAAGAACAACAGGAACCATGTTTCTTACATTGCGGAGTTACTGTTATGATCTGAATGTTTCTGTTCCCCTTGAGAATTTATACGTTGAAATTCTAATCCCAAAAAGCTGGGACTTTTGGGAGTTGATCAGGTCATAATCTCATAGAGGAATTAGAGCTTGGATAGAGATCCCAGAGAACTTGCCGGCCCTCCCACCATCTGATGGCATGGCAAAAAGTACCCTCTCTGAGGAAACCAAATCTATCAAACACCAAATCTGCCAGCACCTGGATCTTGGACTTCTCAGCTTCCAGAACTGTGAGAAATACACTGCTGCTGTTTATAAGCCACCCAGTTCATGGTATTTTTCTTATAAAAGCCTGAATGGACTAAGACATCCTTATTTCTCCAGCTATGTTAAGAGATCTGTTCTTCCTAATTCTGTAGTTGGTGAACTCTTGAGCTATGAATCATCTTTGAGATGCCGAGTTTCTAATGGGGATAGATAGCTATGGGAAAGCCAGAGAACTAAATGATCAATGGAAAATCACAACAAAGGCATAAACGTGAGCTGTGGCAGTGAAATGAGACTAGAAATGATGTCGTCTTCTGTTCCAGCAGCTGTATAAGATGGAGATATTCTTCGATACTGCACAGGAAATGAAGGTCTTAGTTGCCTATCTGATATCTGGCCTATGAATTGAATTAAAATTACATTTTTACAATAAAGCAGATCATTACCTCTGACAGTGGGAGCTATTCCCTACCAGAAAAACATTCCTAATAATGCTTTGCACACCTGGTTGATATACCTGTCTGAAAAACTATCTTTATGTAACCTGACAGAACATTCCACTCATGGTAATGTAGTCTGAATAGGAGATGAGAGCATGCTTTCTACAATCCTCTCTTTTCTTTCTACACTTCCCAAAAGACTCATTTTTTAATTTAATTTATTTTGAATGCTATAGTCTTTCTTACATGCATCCACTGTCTTTGATTTCAGTTGGAATTCTACATTAGTTCTATAGGGCACTGAGTGACAAAGTGTTGATGCTAAAGTACAGGGGTACAGTCCTTCTTTCCATTTGTGTTGATCGCACCAGTGTGCTTAATCCAAAACTAGATCCTTTTCTATTTTTCACGTTTCTCATTCTCCTGGAATAAGTTGATTTTCTTTGTTAAGGTCACTTTTATTCTCCTGATTAATTTTATGGGATGACAAAGGACAGACTGGGATAGAAGCTGAGTCTTCCAAACTACATATCAGTGCTCTGAAAAGTGAACATTTCTGTCAATCAACTAGATGCCTCCCAAACATTCCAGATATTTAAAACCATAAAATTGTCAGAATGTGTCAGATATAATACCAGGTAACTCTAGAACAGAGACAGGGCAAGTAGGCATAAAACAAATATTAGAGTATATTCTGTCATTAAAATTATTAAATTAAAATATGTCTTTTTTACATTCTGTTTTCATGATGACAATTTGTATGCGTTCCTCTTTTACTACAGGTTTTACCCTTTCAATGCATTGTGTACTTTTTTGCCAGATCTATCTTTTTAAAACACTATTTCAATAGCATCATTTGCAGAATAAAAAACAAGACACCTTACTCTCCTGCTTAAAGGAAAAATGCTAAGCTCCTTAAACTGGAACTGGAGGGACCAGCTGATGTAATGAGCCTGGCCTTTAGAGCTAAGACGACTCTTCTGCTCAGCCAGATCTGTAGATGTCTCACTGTCTCACTTTGCCACCTTTGTCCCTTTGCTAAAAACAGATTTTTTTCCCCTTCCCATCTGCCTGCCAAAATTATATTCTCCAGCAAGGTCCATGCCAAGTCTCACTCACCTTTCTGTATTACAATAATCTTGCTGTTATAACCCCCTGTAAATAACAATCCAACATGTTCATGTCATAAAATAACACTTGACTCCTCTGAAGCTTTATAATTATCCACCTTCTTAAGAAGTCTTGTTATCATTCATGAAAGCAAGCTGCTCATCAGGATAGGTGGTTTTATTTTGACAAGTCTTATTGTTTGACACACTCACATTTTGTCTAACCAGAAGTTTGTTTGCTTTTTACAGACACCTCATATTCTATCCATGAAAGAGCCCTCATCAATAGGTTTATTGCATTCTTTTTTGCCCTATACAGAAGATTAAGACCAACAATCTCATGAGGACCAGGAATGTACTTGTTTTTATTCTTTTACTCCAAAATGGACTGCAGTTCAATGCTTGACACATAGCAGACATTCAATACCTATCTTCTAAATCAATAATGTTCATTTCTAAAACATTTGATAGGGATCACAACATAAAGACCATATATAATATTATAATCAAATTTCATCTGAATAATAGTTGTCAGTGTACAATCTTAAGAAAATGACTTTATGTTTTGTTTCAAACACAACAAAATGTATGCTATGAATTCTAACATAAAAGCCTACTTTAAAAATATAAGAAACTAGTAATCTTCTGATGGCCTAAGTGTGTGTGTGTGTGTGTGTGTGTATTCTGTTGTTGGAGTTGAATAGATTCGAACAGATAAGATATGTGTACCTCCAGGTTCTACATTCATCGGGCCAGGGACTGCATCAGATTCAAGATATATGGATATTTTTAAAAATCCTTCCATGAAAAGCTCTAAAAAGAGAAAATTGACAAATGAATACACAATTTCAATACACTGTGATGTAGCTTATGGTACTGGAACTAAACGTCCTATAAAAGCATTCATCTCACACTTAATTAGATAGAAAAAGTTTGAGATGCTATCATATGTAAGTTAAATTTTTTAAAAATAGTAACCATAACTTTGTCTAAAACAAACAAGCAAGCAACAGTAGGGTGTGTGGACAGGACACCTTGTATTAAAAGCATACTGAAACAGACACACAAAGGCTTACAGGACTGAAATGTGATTGTGTCAGGGTGTGGAGTGGAAGGCACTGGGAGAATGAGCAGCTAACCATTTGTACTATTTAGATTTTGTTCTGCTAAAAAGGGGATGTCATTCAATATTTTTAAGTGAAAAAACTGAATTTATGCTTCAGAACAACCACTGACATCAAAATATTGGATGAATTGCAGCAAACAAGACAGAAATAAAGAGTTATGTGACTTGCTGTAATCTAGATGAGACATCATGAAAGCTAAGATGGTAATAGTGAAGACAAAAAAAACAGGACCCATTTTAAAGACATTAAGGAGAATCAATAGGTTCAGTGACAGATACTGCATTGGGTTAAGAAACAGGAAAGATTTAAAGATGACACTTGAGTTTCTGGCTTGGTAGACCTTTCGGTGCAGATAACTACCTTGAAATGAATAAAGAGAAAGAAACAGATCTATTTGAGAAGGTATGAATTCTTGCTTTTCTAATGATCAGGTTACCTCCTGATACAGTGATTGTAAAAGAATAGAAGCATCGTTTTACATTTGATAAGTATTCAAATAGAATGTAACCCTTGGCAATGATAAAAGAGTTGGTATTAAACAAACTAGTATTGTTTAGTAGTATTTAAGGCTAAAATATTACAGAATTTTTAAATAGAAGGTACAAACTGTACTTCATTGCATTAAACTTCAACTGTTTGGAATCATTGATAGAAACTTTAAATACTACTGTTAGTTTCATGACAACTCCATGTCTTCTTCAAAGGAAATACTTCTTACTAACTTAATGCCTGCCTGTTCAAGTAGAAGGACAGCACAAGGACACAGGGAAGGTACTGAGATCTTTAAAGTTACACTAATTAACCTGTATTAACAGTATAGTAATTTCTTTATACCTACTACAGAATTGATGTTTTAAAATGGAGTGTTTTAAAACAGAACATAGCTTTATATTATCTGCCATTATAAATATGAGATATGCTTGCTCTAAGTAATTCTAACAATAAAAACATAAAGAAGTTGAAAACCACTTAAAATTCCATCTTTTTTAGACAATCAATGTTAATATATTAATAAATGTCCTCAAATTTGTGTGACAGAGAGCAAGCAAGAAAAAAAGTTGAGAATTTTATATTCATAGAGTTACATGGTACTTACATTTTATAACATTTTTTTTTATTAAACAAAGCATTTTCTTTACCTTTCCATGGGTACATAATCTCTCCTTGTTTAGATATATCATCATTTTATTTTACCACTACATTTTAATAAATTTGAGGCTGTTTCCTTTTTATTTTAATACAAAAGTACTCCAATATGAATCTTTGCCACTTGTTTGTTTGTTTGTTTATTTATTTATTTATTTATTTTATGGCATTTTCACTGCCTGGCATACCATATCTCTATCATGTTTTTTCCTCACTAGGATTTATATTCTAGAATGGTGTGGATCTTATAGCTTTTCTTTGATTTCCTAGCAATTTGAGCACTTCAGATGTTCAAGAATAAAATGCTAAAGAAATTTTGAATAGATTATGAAAACATAATTTTTTCCTGTATGAATCAATTATGTGTAAGGACCTCTTCTGAAATTTTATCAAATGTCAAATTTTTATATTCATTTATCTATATATATTTTTTAATGTTTAATGGTCCATAGGTTAATATGCCTATTTTTGAGTCAGCATCTTATTTTACTACATTTCACTAAATACATTTGGAAATCTAAAAGACCATGTCACAGGCCTTTGTTCTTAGAATTTTTCTAATAACCTTTTGACTTTATATTTTTGCAGATGATGTTTTGAACCATTTAATCAAGTTTCACGTAATGCCATTAAAATTTTAATTGAAAATGCACTGAATCTAAAAAAATATTTAGAGAAATTTGACATCTCCATTGTGCCTTTCTCTCTAAGACAATGCATGTCAATACTTCAGAACTTTAATGTGAAACATATGGAATTTTCCCTGGCCTGTTAGGCTTGGTGGTTAGAGGGTCGTGGGTTCAATTTGTGATTAAGGGCACATACCTGGGTTGCAAGTTCATCCATGGCTCCAGTCGGGGTGGTGCAGGAGGCAACCAATCAATTTGTCTCTTTCACATCAATGTTTTTCCCTCTCTCTCTCACCCTCCCTCCCATTCACTCTATCTGAAAAATCAATAGGAAAATATCCTTGGGCCCAGCCAGTATGGCTCAGTGGACTGAGCATTGTCTTATAGACTGAAGTGTCCCAGTTTGATTCCCCGTTTGATTCCAGGGTTGCAGGCTCGACCTCTAGTAAGAGCCGTGCAGGAGACTGATGTTTCTCTGTCACATAGATGATTCTATCTCTCTCTCCCTTACTGTCTCTCTAAAAAATGAATGAAGATATATTTCAAAACAAAATATTCTCAGGTGAGAATTAACAAAAAAAAAAAGAAAACATACAAAACTTCATTTGTGTTATCTATAAAGAATGTTAATAGTTTGCTTTACATATAGTCTGAATATATTTTAAAAGTCTACACCTAGCATCTGGCCGGTGTGGCTTAGATGTTGAGCATCAACCCATGCACTAATAGGTCACCAGTTCATTTCCAGGTCAGGACACATGCCCAGCATGTGAACCTGATCCCCAGTGGGGGGCATGCGGGAGGCAGCCAATTGTTCTTTCTCATTGATGTTTTTCTCTCTCTTTCTCTCATTTCCTCTCTCTGTAAAATCAATAAAGGAAAAAGAAAAGAAAAATTTTTTTTAAAGTCTACACATAAGTATACTACATTTTGTTGTTATTGTGAGTGGCCTATTTTTCCATTGTACTTCTAACTGGTGTTTAACTTACTCTTTGAAAGACCTTGCACCATTAGAAGCTCTCAGAAACACTATATTATAATACCATATAGCACTGTGAAACTGAATATAAACTTTGGATATAATAATGGGGCCAATAAAATATGGATTAATAATCTTTCAAAATTAACAAAGCCAACTGCTATTTACATTTACAAGTTAAGGACTGTTTGGGTTTCCAGAGCATTCATAGGAAAGTCTGAATGCAGGGTGGTTGGTGGGTGTTACCACTTTCCAAGTGAGCCAGAGCGTCACCGCAAGGGGTCTCACGCCAACATCTGTGTTTCATCAGGAAAATGAACAAAGGGCAGTGAGAAGGGCTGTGTCTGTGCTCATTTTTATAGGTCAGCCTGGTCTAATGGAAAGAGCGAGGCCTCAGCTTCATCCACACCCTTGTGTGCACTGGGGCTCCAGGCTTAATGTTGCAGGTGACTTTCTTAATTATTTCCTCACTTGTTCGCTGAAATCATAATTCCTTCTCAAGAGCCATGTTGTGAGGACTGGCTCCCATAACATGTGTGAAGGGCCTCAGTCATTGCTCTTGGCATAGGGTAGGTGCTCCATGTCGCTCCCTTCTCCAGACCCTCAAGGACCTCTGGGAATAAGAAGAAATGGTACCTAACCTCAGTGCAACAGGAGAAAGGATGGAAGAGTTCCCTCTAGGAAATACCAGATGTACTTAAAAACAGCAATTTGAATATGTAGATATTTTCATTCTTTCACCCTCTAAGCACCTGAAGAGTTTGTTGCTACAAACATTGTTAAACACGTCATGTAAACACTGTGAGCCTATAGAAACATGTGTGGTTTCCTAAAAACTTTTTTTTTTCAATTCATTCTTTAGTCAAGGAGTGGGTCAAAGCATTTAGGGACTCCAAGTGAACCAATAAATAACAAGAGCAGCTTGTGTGGGACCCATGAGTCCAGAAATGAAGGGTAAAACTTGGGTCCCTAAGTCCACCAAGATACACTTGCTCCCTGCTGGGATGGGCTCTTGGTGAAAGAGCTGCCTTGTCCACAATGTGAGGGGAAATCGCTCCAGGGAGGGAATGAGCTCAATGTGAAGAAACAGGAAGGGAGACAGCAGGTGTTGGGTGAAGGCAGGATTGTCACGGGCCTTGTAGTTCTTCCTGGTTTTGCCTCAAACATGTCTCTGACATTGGAAATGCTTGTGATGTGTTTTGTCAGAATTCTGGATGACAATCCAATATCCAGCATTTCACAGCAGCTATTCACTGGATTAAATTCCTTGTTTTTCCTGTAAGTATTCATCTCCCTTCAATACATCTGTCTACACATTGCAATGACATCTTACAATAGTTAACAAAACAAACTTGAGAAAAAACAAGACCACTAACTAATTTTTATTAGCTAAAACCTCTTCTGTACTTCCAGTCACAATTACTGTTGCTACTTCCTGGCCAGGTCTCAAGTATATTTTAAGCTGATCAGTTGATTTATTTTGGATCTTCTTTCATTTCTTTTACTCCTAAGGCATGTTCGTATTGGCAGTGGTTGACCAAAGATAATGTTCAACCCAGTCAGTGTAGCTCACTGATTGAGCATCAACCCATGCACCAAGAGTTCACCAGTTTGATACCTGGTCAGGGCACATGCCCAGGTTGCATGCCTGATCTCCAGTGGGGAGCATGCAGGAGATGGCCAATTGATGTTCTCTCTCATTGATGTTTCTATCTCTCTCCCTTTCTCTCTTCCTCTCTCTTTAAATTCAATAAAGAAAAAATAAATATAAGATAATGTTCATTTTCATCTCCTAACTATATTCTTTTGTTAATCCTTACCCAAGAATATTTTTCCATTGTTTTTAGAGAAAGTGAAACAAAGGGAGAGGGAGAGGGAGAGAGAGAGAGAGAGGGAGAGGGAGAGGGAGAGGGAGAGGGAGAGGGAGAGGGAGAGAGAGAGGGAGAGAGAGAAAGAGATACATGGATGTGAGAGAAACACATCAATTGGTTGCCTCCCACACTCTCCCCAACTGGGATGAGGGCCCAGGATTGTGCCTGCAACCAGGTACATGCTCTTGACTGGAAATCAAACCCATGGCACTTTAGTGCTCAGGCAGATGCTCTAATCACTGAACCACACTGGCCAAGGGTATCTCCTAACTATATTTATTATTTTTTCGCTATTTTTAAAAGTCTTTTTTTTTCTTTGTTTGATTCTACGGAGAGAGGAAGGGAGAGAAAGAGAAACATTGATGTGAGAGAAACATAGATCAGCTGCTTCCTGCACACCCTCTATTAAGGATTGAGTACAAAACCTGGGTATGTGCCCTGATCATGAATCAAACCTGAACCTCTCAGTTCATAGAATAGCTTAGTCCACTGAGCCACAGAGCAGGGCTCTTAATAATATTTAAATAGGGTAGAATCTCTTAGGTGTTTTGCCCCAACTACACTATCAATGGGAATATGCATCTGCCCAGCAAGAGTTACTGAAAGTGCCAAAATCTTTGTCCTACCAACAGAGCCATTCTCATAATTACATTGTCACTGTTTATTAATAGACTAGAAGGATCTCTCAGCAGGGGCCTATTATGTCCCTTTGCAGTTAATCATATAACATCATTATTTCTCCATTTGTCAGGAGGAACCACAATATCACATATTTCTTGAGCAGCTTAACATGCCCTTGAGTTGTTTTCTTTGCCCAAATGTCCCCACCAGCACTACTTAGATTTAATGCTGGTTGCCACTGTGACTCTTTAATGTTGTAAATGATTAATGTTTCCCTTAAGAAGAGACTTTGGATGTGCGATGCTGGAAATGATTGCAAATTTGCAGTTTACAAGAAAAATGATCATGAACTTCAAAATTATCACCTATATATTCTGTTTCATCTTGTAAAATTAAACTATAAACTATTTATTCCTCATTTATATGTCATACTGATGCAGTCCTAGTTTCTTCAACATGAGTCTCTTTTCCATGTCATGCACATATCTAGATAATTTGGAAGAGGAAGTCTTCATCCTAATATATCAATTTCAGTACACGTTTACACACTGCAGAAATACTAAAAACACTGTTCTTAAAATGGCATATCATTGTTTCTTTTTAAACATGTTATTTTTTAATTTAAGTATAGTTAGTCTACAATCCTATATTGGTTACGCTAGTTCCAGGTGTATGACATTAATTAACATCTTTTTCTGTGTAAAAGTCTATGGTTAATAACTGCTTAGAAGCCCTTCCCAAGCAGATGTATGTCTAAGTGCCACAACTTAACTGGATGTGAGTACGCATGTAGGCATTAGTTTGGTATTTGCTGTAGCCCTGAAGTTCATTCACAATTATATTAAAAGTCCATCTATGCCCGTCTCTCTAAAACTAAAATCTGATCCTGTTACCTTTTGGTTTTAAATCTTTTGAGAATTACAATGGGTGTGAGGGTAAAATTCATACTTCCCCCTTGAGCACCAGGGTCCCATCATTTTCCCCCCTTCTCCCCATCTAGTCTCTTTGCCTGCCCTGCCCCTCGTATGCCTTCCTTCCATATGCACCAGCAGTCACCTCCCAACTTTTGTACTCAGAGCAGTACCTGACAGCATACAAGTCCAGACAGGCACTAGGAATTTGCTTTTTATGAGCATCCTCCTTGATTCTGATGCCTGGACTCAAATCTGGCAAATACTGCCTTGGAAAGTATTCATGGCCCTTCCATTTTATCTTATGAGCTTTTCCAGGCCCTGCCCCCCCTCCAGTACTGCCTCTCCTCCACCACATTGGACTACTTGCTGACTCCTGATGGGTTGACTTCTGAACATCTTTTTCTCTGATCCTGTTTTATTTAACCCTCCACTGAAAAGCTGCTCTTTTTTTGTCCACTTATGAAAATCATCCAGGTTTGTTCAGACATTTTCTAATTTCCCAGGCCAAGTTCAAGGTCTCCTTCTTCTGTTACTTATCTGTACTTCTGTAATAGCACTTGTTTCACTCTTTCCTTGTTTATAATCGAGCTGTTTGCTCTCATTTTAAGCTTCTTTAGAGAAAGAGCTAAGTCTTAGGTATTTGTAGTTCTCCCACATCCACCAGCAGTTCCAGAGCATCAAAGGTAGGTAAGATCTTTTGTTGGATTCTTAGGCAATTTCATGTGTTTGCTTTAACATGTTCTCTGCCTCAGAACAATATTTTGGACTCTTAAAAATTCCTGATTCCACCCTGGCTGGCGTGGTTCAGTGGTTAGAGCATTGGGCAGTGCACCAAAAGATCATAGGTTCTATTTCCCATCGAGGGAATGTATCTAGGTTGTATGTTTGATCCCCAGGCTTGGGTCAGCACATGTTCAGAGGCAACCACTTGATGGGTCTGTCTCACATAAATGTTTCTCTCACTCTCTTTTCCCCTTCCCTTTCTTTCTTCCACTTTGTCTAAAAATCAATGAAAAAAAAAAATCCTCAGGTGAGGGTTAACAAAACCAAAAAAAAAAAAAAAAATGCTGATTACTCTGACCTTAAAAAATCTCTTTCCTAATTCCACAGAAACCCTTCCCTAAGATTTTTTCTGCATCAGACAGTCCTATTTATTTAGTTCTCAATTCTCAACCTCTCATTAAAAATAATACCATATATAAATAGCCGAAAGCCCTGGCTGGTTTGGCTCAGCAGTTAGAGAATTGGCCCATGGATCAAAGAGTCCCAGGTTTAATTCCAGCCAAGAAATTTGTCCCTGTCCCTGGTTGGGGTAGTGCAGGAGGCAACCAAATCAATGTGTCTCTCTCACATCATATTCTCTCTCTCTCTCTCTCTCTCTCTCTCTCTCTGTTTCTCTCTCTTCCCCTCTCTCCCTCCCTCTCACTGTATCTGAAGATAAAAGGAAAAATATCCTTGGGTGAAGATTAAAATAAATAAATAAATAAATAATAGATGAAAAATGTGTGAACTTATCCATTCAAATTTATCCTGATAGATACAGTGTACACAACAATGCTATCTTAGTTGGAATGTATAATAAATAGAAAGCATAGGTCTTGACCTCAGGAAGCTTATAGTTGAATAAACATGGTGTCACATATATGAACCAAGTACGATTACAAAACAGTAGACTGTAGAAATGCAGAAAGAGTACCTAAAACAGGAATCTAATCAAAGTAGATATTGAAGCCAGGGTGAAAATGTGTTGGAAAGAGACTGAGAGGAAATTCCAGACAGAAACTGGTTGAGCAAAATGCCACATGTCTGAAAGTGACAAAAAACATATCCATTTGGCCGACTCACATGACCTGGTTGTATAACAAGTTATCTATCAAGTTGGTTAAACTGAATCATATTCTTTATTACATCAAGTGGATGATGACAGTTGAGAGGAGTAATAACCATTTCATTTGTTTCCAATGTAATTGCTTTAGATTGTTACTGTCACCAACAGGGACCTGTTTGGCAATATGATAACGGAATTATCAGACCATATTTTTTTCTTTCTATTTTTTTGTAATGTATTGCTTCTGGCTGCTTTTATTCCACAATGGCAGAGTTGAGAAGTTGCAACAGAGACATGCCCACAAAACCTGATATATTTACTATCTGACCATTTACAGAAAAAGTTTGCAATGTTCAGCCCTGGCTGGTTTAACTCAGCAGTTGGAACATCGGCCTGCAGACCAGAGAGTCTTGGGTTTGGTTCCCACTAGAAGCACATACCAAAAAATAAACAAAAACCCAAAAAAGTTTACAATGTTCATGGATCGGAAGACATAGTATTACTAAGATGCCAATATTCCCCAAACTGATCTACAGATTCAATGCAATCCTTATCAGAATCCCACCTAGCTTCTTTGCAGGATCTGACAATCTGATCTTACAGTTCATAGAAAAATGCCAGGGGCCCAGAACAGCCAAAACTATATACTTTTTAAAATATGTTTTTATAGATTTTTTTTAGAGAAAGAGAAACATCGATTGGCTGCCTCCTGCACGTCCCCTACTGGGGATCGAGCCAGCAACCTGGGCATGTGCCCTGACTGGGCATCGAACTGGCGACCTCTCGGTGCATGGGACAGCATTCAACCAACTGAGCCACACAGGCCAGAGCCAGCCAAAACTATCTTGAAAAAAAAACAAAACAAAATTGGAGGGCTTAACATGTCACAATTTGAAATTGTGATACAAAACTATAGCAATCAAGACTATACAGTACTGTGGATGATAGATATAAAAACCAATGGAACAGAATTGAGAATCTAGAAATAAACCCATATAGTTATGGGTTATTAAATTTCAACAAGGTGCCAAGACATCTCAATGGGAGAAGAATAGTCTTTTCAACACGGGGCTGGGACAACTGGATATCCACATGCAAAACAATGAAGTTGAACCCTTATCTTATACCATAGATGAAAATTAATTCCATATGGATAAGACCTAAATGTAAGAATCAAAACTCCAAAATACTTTTAAGAAAACTTGGGAGTAATAAATGCACGTGACCTTGAACTAGGCAACAGTTCCTTAGATATAATGCCTAAAATACAGTAACCAAAGATAAAAATAGAAAACTGGATGAGTTCATCAAAATTAAAAATGTTTTTGCTTCAAAGGGCATTACTAAGAAAATAAAGAGAAAACTCACAGAAAGGGAGACCATTTTTACAAATCATATATCTGATAAGCGTTTAGTATCCAGACTAATTAAAGAACTATTACAGCTGAACAATGAAAAGAAAAATAACTAAAAAATCAAAAAGAATGCGGACAGAGGTTTCAAGCTAAGTGTAGGAAAGGGTCTGATTCTCTTATCTTACTGTTGAACTTCCTAAAAAAGACAATAAACTCTTACCTGGGGAAGTTATTGCAGTAGGGTTTTGTTATTTGCAGTTGAATATAATCCTAACTGATAACACCAACTAGAGCTAAACTGGGTTAGTAGACAGAGATGTGAACAGGTGCTATTGGCTCTACCTTCAATATCCAGTCACTTCTCAGTCACTTTGCCTCTACCAACATCCTGGCAGAACCCACCACACCTCACCTGAACTCTGCAGCCATCCTACAGGTCTCTTGCGCCTGCCCACGCTCCCTTTCACTTATTCTCAGCCAGTGTTCATTGTGAAATGAATCCTGAGTCCTGCTTGTCTTCTGACCAAATGCTCTGATGACATTTTATCTCACTTAGAATCAATGCCAATGTATTTATTCCACCTACAAGGAGGGCCTATTGATGGGTATGACCCCTTCTATCTCTCTGACCTCACTTCCTACCAAGAATCTCCCTCTCACTAATTCAACCAGCCAAACTGACCTCTGTGCTATTCCTCAAACAGGGCTCGTTGGGCCTGTTCCCCTTCCTGAAATGCCGCCCCCACCTTGCACACTCTTCAGGGCTATCTCCTTGACTCATTTCATTTATTTACTCAAAGCCACCAACTCAGAGGGCACCCTACCTAAATGTGAACACCTTTGTAATGCTACTATTGCCTCGCCCCTTTTCCTGCTTTACTGCTCCTTTTTCACCTGTCACTATCTAACATATTGCATTTCTATCATCTCCATTGTTTAATATATGTGTCCCTCACTGCTGTAGCCCTGCACCTATTAGAATAGTGCCTGGGACACATCAGATATTCAGTAAATATTTCCTGATGAGTAAATAATTACAGTTAAGGAAAAACTAAGTGGGAAAATGAAGGGAAATGAGAAAGCGCCAAAGGCAAACATCAACTGCTGCCCAAGCTGGGTAAACTGTACATGCTAGTCCCACCCAAGACCCCTGCATCCTATATGCCAAGGCAGCCAAGAGCAGGCACTCAGACACTTCAAGTGAAGCCCACGAGTGGCTGTGACAGTACAGTTCCTCTCAACAAAGAGCAAGAGCCATAAACAGAACAAACACTTTCTAAATAGCTTTTAGACAATCTTACTTTAGGGAATAATTTTTCAGCTGAAGCACCTGAACAGAAATGCCAAGATCCAAACTTGCGAGCAATGAGTTTGTTACTCAGAATTCATGAATACCTGCTTTCTCAACAGCAATGTACATAAAAATATGATATTTAAGCATTTTAGTTAAAAGAACTATAATTAAGCCTAATGCAGTTGATTTCAGAGCATTCATTCTAAAATTCTTTAAAGTTACTATGCTGAAATGCTTCTGTTTTTAAATAATTTAAAACCTGTCCTGGCCATTGGTTTCAGTGGTTAGAGCGTTGGCCCAGGCACCAAAGTGTCGTGGATTCAATTCCCAAAAGGTCAAGGGTACCTACCTGGCTTTCAGGTTTGATCCCGGCCCTGGTCAGGGCACTTGTAGGGGGCAAACAATCGATGTGTCTCTCTCACATTGATGTCACCCCCTGCCCAACTCTCTCTAGAAAACAATGGAGAAAATATCCTTCAGTCCAACAGTTTATATGGAAACAAAAAAGACCTTGAATAGCCATAGCAATCTTGAAAAAAAAGAACAAAGTAGGAGGTATCACATTATCAGATATCAGGTTATACTACAAAGCCACAATAATCAAAACGGTCTGGTACTGGCACAAGAACAGACAGATAGATCAATGGAACAGAACAGAGATCCCAGAAATAAACCCAAAACATCATGCTCAATTAATATTTGACAAAGGTGGCAAGAGCATACAGTGGAGTCAAGACAGTCTCTTCAATAAATGGTGTTGGGAAAATTGGACAGCTACTTGCACAAAAATTAAGCTAGACCACCAACTTACACCATACACAAGAATAAACTCATTATAGATAAAAGACTTCAATGTAACTCATGAATCCATAAAAATTCTAGAAGAAAACATTTTCAGACATCATATGCAGAATTTTTACTGATACCACAGATAAGGCAAGAGAAACAAAGGAAAAAAATGAATACATGGGACTACATCAAACTAAAAAGCTTCTGTACAGCAAAAGATACAATCATCAAAATGAAAAGGGAACCCACCATATGGGAGAGCATAATTGCCAATGATGCATCAGATAAGAGAATAATTTCCAAAATATATAGAGTGCTCATACAACTCAACAAAAGGAAAACAAAGAACTCAATTAAAAAATGGGCAGAGGACCTAAATAGACACTTCTCCAAACAGGACATACAAGTGGCCAAGATACTTATGAAAAAATGCTCAACATCACTAATCATCAGAGAGATGCAAATTAAAACAACTATGAGGTATCACTTCGCACCTGTCAGAATGGCTGCCATCAACAAATCATCAAACAACACGTGTTGGCTAGGGTGTGGAGAAAAAGGGACTCTAGTACACTGCTGGTGGGAATGCAGACTGGTGCAGCCACTATGGAAAACACATGGTGTTACCTCAAAAAGTTAAAAATTAAACTGCCATTTGACCCAGTGAACCCACTTCTAGGAATATATCCTAAGAAGCCTGACACACCAATCAGAAAGAATATATGTACTCCTATGTTCATAGCAGCACTATTTACAATAGCTAAGATCTGGAAACAACCCAAGTGTCCATCAGTAGATGGGTGGATAAAAAAAACTGTGGAGTACTATACAGCTATAAGAAAGAAAGATCACTTATCATTTGAGATGACATGGAGGGACCTGGAGAGTATTATGCTAAGCAAAACAAGCCAAGTAGACAAAGACAAATATCACATGATCTCACTTATTTGTGGAATATAATGAACTAAATAAACCGATGAACAAAATTGACCCAGAGACATAGAGGTAGGGTACAGACTGACAAACCCCGGAAGAGGGAGTGTTGGGAGGGAAGAGATAAACAACAGAACTTATATGTTTGTGTGCATAAACAATGGACATAGACAACAAAGCTGTGGAAGGGGTGGGGGAGATGGGGAGGAGGGTGTCAATGGGGGTAAAAGAAGAAACATCTATAACAAAAACAAATTAATAAAAATAATTAAAACTAAAAAAATTAAAAAAAATATCCTGTGGTGAGGATTAACAATAAATAAATAGATTAAAATCTATCTTCATATATGTACAGACAATATGTGGAGGAATTCACAAGAGGAAGTATGACAGTGCTTGCCTCTAGGAACAGAGTTAGACACTAGGGAGAAAAGAGTGGGAGGGAAGTTTTCAATTATTATTACCCTTGGAATTTACATCCTATTTGTGTATTACTCATATAAAAATAGATTAAAATTTTAAAACAACTCAGTAAAATAGCATACATTACCTTAAAATAAAGTAATGAAATAAAATCTATTTACTTTGTCAAAAGGCTTTAGAAGGAAATCCCTTTATGCTCATATTTTAAAGATAAGCAAATTCAGCAGGTCTCTCAAGTCAGCATAAGAATCAGAAGGCATATTTTAAGATCCACAGTGTCTGACCAAGCCACCAGGAGCAGCAGTAAGATCTTCCCTCCTTCCAAAGTCCTTAGTGCTTTTCTCTTTACACAAGAGCCACACAAAATGTGAACATAACTGTACCTCCTGGAGAGGCACTACAGTAAGTCTGGAATGGGTTATGACTATAAACTACTTGTAGTAATTTATATTGGTAATACAAATTATGTTAAAAAAATTTTCTCTAAGTATCCAGTTTTCAGCTCTGAGAAAAACATGTAATTTATTTCTATATTTTAATTCCAACAGATATGCCAACATCACTCCCACAAATCCTCATTTTCTATTTAAACTCTCAGGACACAGCAAGGATGCTATCAGAAACAAAGCACAAGAAAACATTACAAAATGAGAATCGGTGTTAACGGAGTGAGCTTCTTAGCAGGGCTGCTTCTTGAAAACGGCCCTCCTTACATCCACCTTGCACACCCGCAGATAGAAATAAGGCTGGAGGGGAGAGGGGCCTGAAGGCAGCAGAGCACCCCCGCCTCTGCGGAACACGCAGCACACAGGCTTCGGGGAAGGCACGTGGGTTCCGTGCAAAGGCGCTCTGTAAGGGTCTCTCTTCTTCCGTTTCAAAAATTCTCCCGGGCACGAGCCACAGGGACCCTCTGTGCAGGCAGTGCCAGGACGTCAGCCACGCAGAGACAGGCTGACCTGGTCCGCAGACCCAGGTCCCCGCAGCAGGGCCGCACTACTGGGAAAGCAGCAGCCCTCGCCCTGGGCAGCTACCCTCCCCCTGAGCAGGGCCCTGTCGTTTCCCGGTGAAAACTGGCGGTGAGCGGCAGTCAGCTCGTCCTGATATCCACACCACTGTGTTACTTCTCACCCCTTAATAATAACCGTCTGAGCACGTCACCACTTACTGGCAACCTCCTTCCAGTGCGTGCAGACCACGCGTGGGCGGTGACCGCGGGTCTCTTCCCGACTTAACCCCGCGCTCAGGGAAATGTCTGGAGCAGCGGGAACACGGCCTCAAGTCCTGGGTTTTGGAAGGTCCAGCCCGCAAGGCCCTCCCGGCTTCAGGCCTGAGGCCAGGGGCACCCCCAGCGCTCTGGCTCCCATTGCTGCTCCGCGACAAGGGTCCCCGGCCCTCCGCCCGCTCCGAGGACGAGGACAGGGAAGGGAAGTGGCCCGGAGGACGCCACGCGGGACGCGGCCTCGGCTCCGCCAAGTTCTGCTCACAGCCGCCGGTTTCTGGCAAACTCAGAGCAAGTTCCTTCCCTAACGTCCCGGGGGACAGGCGGGGTCTGGGGCCGGGGCCGCCGGTGCGGTCCGGGGAGGCTGTGCCGGCCCGCGGAGGACGGAGACCCGCGCGAGGGCCCGGGAGCGGCCGGGACGGTCCGCGGCAGGAGGACGGTGGAGCCCCGCGGGGGTCCTGGCGCCGCGCGGCCCGGGTGCAGGTCGGCGCCCCCCGCCCCGGGCGACAGCCGCCGCGGGACCGCACTCACGGTCGGTGCGGCGGCTCCTCGGCCAAGGCGGGCTGGTCGGGCGGCGGCTGAGGAGGCTGAGGCGGCGGCTGTGGCTGCTACGGGAAGGACTTGAGGGACTCGGAGGCCTTCGTCAGCGTCTCCAGGGTCGCCCTCGGGGACAGGGCCGAGGCCAGCAGCGCGGCAATAAATGGGGTATGGGCTGCAGACCACCGCGGAACCGAAGCGCCTGGCCATCTTGGACCGGTACCGACAGACCCCGCGACCCTGCGTCCCAAGAGGAGGCTGCCTCTGCCAGTGGCCACCTGAGGCGCCGGCCCCGTGCCCGCCAGTTCGCCTTCCAGAGCCGGGCAGCCCCTGAGGTAACAGCGTCCTTCTGCGGCCAGGACTCGCGGAGCTGAGGGGCGGGACCTGGTGGTGAGGGGCGGGGCGACGAGGACGAGATCTGGTGGTGAGGGGCGGGGCCGGCGGGGCGGTGGGGGCGTGACGGTGTGGGCGGGGCACAGTGGTGAGGGCGGGGCGATGAGGGCGGGACCTGCAGGCGAAGGCGGGTCTTGGTGGTGAGGGTCGGGGCCCCCTCGGGATCCAGCCCCAGCGGACGCCTGCGCGCAAGTTGAGCGGTTTTGACTGTGGCAGGAGTCCCCCGGGGCTTGCCTGCCCACCCGCTCCCGGCCTGAAATGAGAGCGAGGAAGCCAGACTGCCCTGCAAGAAGTCGGCTCTTCCTACCGGGAGCACAAAGTGAGGGCACCTGCACCGGTGTAGGTGGGCGGAGACCTGCGGGATTGGCCCTTCCCGCCGGCAGGGGGCCCAGGTGTGGCCTGCAGTGAGCAGTGTACAACTTGGGGGCGGGAGCCAGCAGGCCTGTGCTTCCCACAGTCTGCAGCTGGAGAGGAGGGGCTACTGGGGTGCTCAGGGATGGTGAAAACATGCTTGGTCAGTGCCTGCTGCCCAGAGGGTCTGGGGCTGTTCAGCAGGATCAGCCCACCACAGGAATGACTGTCCTACCCTTGGGAGTCCCCTCTAAGGAAGCGGACTCCTGCCCCCCACAGGGCTGTGGGCACCTTTGCCTGGTGCACTGCAGAAAGCCAGAAAGTGTCCAGGCTCAGGGGCTCACCACTCCAGGGGAGGCAGATGAGGAAGCAGGGGCCACGGAGGTTGGTGGAGGCATCCACCTGGGCAGCTGTCCGGCCTGCTGGGCAGGGAGTGGGCTAGCCTCATAGAGAACCGACAGGGAAGGGGGACGGGGGGAGGCAATGCATACAGTAAGAGCCCTCCAGAGCCCACTCAGAGCAGAGCCCTGTCCTGGCCACAAGCCACATCTCTACCACCTCTCAGAGCCTCAGTTGTCCCAAGCGATCAAGTAAAAAAAACCCAGCATCCCCTCAGCTAACCTTGTCTCCAAGGGGATAGCAATAGCCCTCCTTCCGGGGAAGGGCCCACATGTGCCAGACTTGAGGTTCTCCTTCCCGGATGTTAATAAAGGTTCTTATCTCCGTGCCAGGCCATGTGCCAGCCCCAGGCCACCATGGTGATGGCAGCTCCAGGCTACCTGGTGCTTTGGTGGCAGACTTGTAAGATGGCCTAGTGATCCCTCCTGGTGTTCACGCCTTGTATAGTGCACTTCCTTTGAGTGTGGGCTGTTCCCTGGTGGCTTGCTCCTAACCAACATAAGGAAAGATGGCGTTTCTGGGACTAGGTTACAAAAGATTGAGGCTTCCATCTTTCTGTTTCTTTACCTTCTTGGCTTGCCTGTGTTCCTGAAGCAAGCTTGTGGTGTTGGACAAGCAATAGTGAGAAACACTTCCAGTACATCAGCCCCACAAAGAACTGGATTCTGCCAACACCCGTGAGCTTGGAAGCAGATCTTGCCTGTAGAGCTCTCAGGTGAGAGGCAGCTGGTACTTGCCTGTAGGCTGTGGGGAGACTGAGAAGTGGAAGACCCAGTTAAGCTGTGCCCAGATTCCTGACCCACAGCCACTGTGAGATGCTAAGTGTGTGTTAGCCACAGTGTGGTTGCTTACACAGCAATAGATAAATGTGTTAGTTCACTAGGGCTGCTATAACAAGATACCACAGACTGGGGGCTCAACACATACCTATCTTCTCACAGTCCCAGGGGCTGGAAGCCCAAGACCAAGGTGGGGGCTTGTTTATCCTGGTGCCTCTCTCCTTGGTGTGTAGACAGCTGTCATCTCCCCATGTCCTCACATGGTCTTCCTCTGTGTGTGTTTGAATCCTAATCCCCTCTTCTTATAAGGTCACCTGTCATATTGGAGTAGGACCCACCCATATGACCTCATTTTACTTCTTTAAAGTCCCCATCTCCAAATACAGTCACATTCTAAAGTGCTAGAGGTGAGGACTCAACATGAATTTTAGGGGACACATTTCTGACCTTCTTCAGTAATAGGACCTCAGTTTTCACCTGGGCCCCTTTCCATTTAGTTAAAGAAGTACATTGCCCATCCATCCTATTTAGTGGGCTGTAGCCGTGTGACCAGACGAGTTCTAGTCAATGAGATGTAAGCAGAATTAATGCATATTGTAGAAAGTCTCCTGCCTGAGATGGGGATGTATTGGTTGGCACTTGAGCGGTTGTTTCTGGGTCATGAGGCTGAACACCACATTCTGAGACGATGGAGCTGGAAGGAACCAGGGCCCAGACAACTGGGTGATGCTATACCAGCCTGGTCTGCCCATCTCATAAAAATCTAGGAGAATTATTATTGTATGTTGTTTAAGCCACTGTTACTTTGGATTATTCTGTTTATATGCTCCTCAAACAAATTGTAATCAGTCCAGAGAGGTCATGATGGGTCATTAAGACCTTTTATCGTCACAACAGATCATGGCTGAAAGAGAGTTCTCTGCCTAGAACTTACTATAATCCTGACAAGAAATCTTATAAGGAAGCCTTACAGAAAGGGACTGTTAAGAAGGCATATATTTTTTTTAATATCAGAGAAAAGCTTGGCATAGTCCAAAAACAGCAAAGATGAACTAACACAGCTGGGTGGGCAGTTTGGCCTGGTGTCTCTGAAGCCTTAACAAAGGCACAGCCCTGAACAGCAGATACTGCCAGCAGTTTATTCTAGGAAAGCAAGTGTGTGTGTGCATGTGTGTGTGTGTTTGTGCATGTGTGTGTGTGCATGTGTGTGTGTGGTCATTACTTATAGCAACATTTAGGACAACATAAATGCTGGATAGGAGACTGGCTGAGTGAAACAGCGTAAATGGTGGACAAGAGATTGGCTACGTGAACCATGATGTATCTGTATTACAGAAAACCATGCAGCGTTTTTAGAAGAGCACTCATGATACAGGAGAAGGTGTACAATGCCTTAGGCTATTGCACTACGATGTGTAGCATGACCCTGCCTCTCTTTTTAAACAAAGAAAAACAACATACACATACATAGAAAAGAGACTTGGTCTCCTGGTTTATAGAGTGACTCTCAGTGGGCAGGGCAATTAGGTGATTTATATCTTAATCTGTGTACTTTTCTGCAGTTTTCAAATCTTCAGCAATGAAAGTGTACTATTCAGGGGAATAAAATATAAAAGAATAGGCTTTGGTGGGGAGCTAAAAATGAAAGTCTAGCAACACACTTGTGACTGATCCTCCCCAGGAGAAAAGACAGATAAATATTTAAAGCAGCCTGACACCTCCCACCAACAAATGGGGTGCACTCCAGCTGGGCACCTGGCGTCTGCCCTGAGTGCAAGACCAGAGGGGAGTCTGTGCAGGTGAGGCCTGGGCCAGAGAAAGGAGAAACTGTGAAGCAGCGCCAGTGGGGACCAGTGACTGGACCAGCAGCCCCTGAGGGCACTTTGGTGGTGCGCCACCTGTCCTCCTGAGGACAATTCCTCCTAATTTAGAGAGTAGTATTGCCATGCATTTTAATTCTACAAATACACACACACACACACACACACACATACACACACACACTGCAAAAGACATAGACATTGTAATTGTTTTAAATGTCAGTCCTGGCCGGTTTGGCTCAGCAGTAGAACATCAGCTTGCAGACCAATGAGTCCTGGGTTTGATTTCAGCCGAGGGCACGTACCTCGGTTGCTCATGCGGGAGGCAACCAGGTCATGTGGCCTTCTCATGTTGCTGTTTCTCTCTCTCTCTACCTGAAGAGAAATAGAAAAATATTTTCAGGTAAAGATTAAAAAAAAATTAAAATTAAGTTGACTCCCATATTTGCCATTTTTATGCCTCTTCATTCCTTCCTGCCTCTGTGATCTTCCATCTGGGGTCACTTTCTTCTGCCTGGAGATCACCCTTCAGAATTTCTCTTAGAAATCTCTGTTTTAGTTTATCTGAAAAATGTCATTATTTTGGTTTCATTCTCAATGGACTCTTGGTTGCATATGAAATTCAAGTTCAGCAGATCAAATGCTTGATCATCACTGTTTTCTGCTTCTCATTCTTGCTGTTGAAGAGTCAGTGGTTACTCCTTGGAGTGTATTGCCCCACCCCCACCCCTGGCTGCTTTAATGATTTTCTCTGTCCTTGGCTCTCTGTCGTTCCACTGTCCACGTCAGGGTGTGTGAGCAGAGACAGACGGGCTCGTCTGGCAGTTCTGGAGTGCAGGTTCCCCAGGGGAAATATGCAGGATGAGGATGTTCTTTCCTCCAGCAAAGCCACTCCCCACGCCTGACACCTGCCATTGCTGCACGATTGTCCCAGTGATCCCTATTCCCTTCCAATTGCCCTATAAACACACAACTACAGAGTTCCCCTACCTACGGCGTGACCACCTGGGCGTGAGGCTGACACAACTCTCTACAGGATGACACGATTTGGGGTACAGGTGTTTTGATGACCCTCTGCCTCTAAGCTTCCCTTCTGTCATTCTCCTGGGCTTACTTAGTGTTTCCTTTCATTTAATGGGTTTGGAATTAGTTGGGTTTGGAATTTGTGGATGGATGGTTTTCATGTTTTGGAAACCTCCTTGTCATTATCTCAAAATAGTGCTTCTGTCTCCTCCCTCTCTTTCTAGTGCTCCAAATGTCCCCAGAAAGGGGCTTTCTGAGGTGGGTCTGTCCTAGCACTGAAATGTGTGGGTTCTTGACTTCATGCAGAAAATAATTCAAGACATGATCCGGATAATTTTGAGAGTACATTTATTAAAGCTTGGGGTGGTGAGACACAGGAAGGACTTAGGATAGAAGAAGCAAGATCACAGCAATAGGACAGAGCCCATGCAAGACTATTTGAGCTCTGAGAAAAGTCACAGTGACAGGACCCTTGGAGACAGGATCAGGGGTTGGCCTGGGTTGAGCTGCCGCTGCCCACTGCTCCCCTGGTGGCAAGTCGTGTGGGAACCCTTAGAGCTTAGGAGAAAGGAAGCAAAAGTGCACACCTGAGGAAAGGGGGGCACAGTTGTTTCAACAGAGCTTTTGCTGCACCCTTTGTCTTGAGGGTTTTTGTCTGTTTTCTGTAGATGGGAGTTTTAGGGGCAGTCTCAATCAGAATATTCATCACCTTTCCAGGTGTGTCTTTCAATATACTGTTGCACCAAAATGAGTGTATAGAGGTGTTTGGAATCATTTTCTGGTCAGCTTCACCTCCATCTTGGGTCTGTCTGGCTCTAATCAGGGTTTTTTAAATTGTTGTTGTTGTTGTTATTCATTCCTCTGACTTCATCCACTCTTGGATTTGGCTGTCACTGACGGCACTAACTGGATCTCTGCTCTCTATCACCTAACTAGGATGATTTAAGCTACCCATTGTCTGGCTGAGGAGTAGTATAAACCATCTGCCCTTCAGTGTCTTTGGTTAGGGAGCATAGGGTCTTGTGATTTATTAGCTGGCTGCTAATTGTGCCACTGTTTAACTATTTTGTCTCCATTTTCCTCATTCCTAATTTTTTTTTATTAACCTGTCTCACGAATAAATGGTATTTATTTATTCTCACCTTATCACCTCTTCTATTTTATTTTTCTTACTCTTTTTTTTTTTTTTTTTTTTTTTTGCCTCTTGGTGCTTTACTTTGAATAGTTTCATCAGACTTATTATAGTAGTTCTTTTTAGCTGTTTCTATTCTGTTAAGCCCTTGTTTAACCATTACATTCTGGAATTTTGTAGTTTTCAGCACTACAATTTATACTTTACTCTTTCTAAAGTATGCTATGTCACTTTTTATAGTTTCTAGTTCCCTGCCCAAATTTTCAAGCTTTGCAAGTTCTCTCCTGAACATAATAGGCATAGTTAAGAGTCTGAGTCTCATACATTCACTGTCTGGAGCCCCTGAAAGTGTATTTCTGCCCCTTCCCCATTTGTATTGCCTCATCTCATGTGCCTGGTTAGCTTTGTTTGTGTACTTGTACTTGAAAATTATTATAGAAGTAATTTGAAGTGTAAGGTGCGCATTTCCTCCAGGGAAGATTTTTGTTTGCAATAGTAGGCTCCTTGGGACACTAGAAGTCCTAGGTCATCTTGGTCCAAGTTCTAATTTTGAAGTCCTTTGGGCCACCCATATTAGAGAGCTAATTAATTCTATGTAACCCTAAAGTAGAGTGAACTGCCAGGGACCCCAATCTTGGTAGGCATGCCCTGGATTTGATTTTTGTGTCCTTAGCTCCAAGAGGCTTAGCTCAGCCTCTCAGGTTTCTCAGGACCCCAAACTCCCCCAGAGCAGAAGCAGCCCTAGTGTTAGGCTTGGCTCTCTGGGTCCCCACACTCTCCTGGCTTTCAGGCCTGAAAGTGGTTTCCTCTCTTGATGTTTATATCAGCCTGGCTTTATTAGCTATTTTCTTCATGAGGGTACCTCTGGATTCTGTAGCGCATCCTTGCTGTACATGGAAGTTCCTCCTATAAATATTAAACAGGATGTTATTGAAAGCAGTCATCCTCTTGTTCCTGACTAACAAGAATGCCTCCAGGGTATGTCCTCATCAGGTAAGATGCTGTCTTCTGGGCTGATAAATATATTTATCATGGTAAAGTATTTATTTTATTGACTGTACAAAAATGAGTTGAATTTGGTCAAATGCCTTTAAAGCATCTATGAAAATGATGTTCTACTTTTCTTCTGTGTTTGTTAACATGACTCATTATGTTATAGATTTCCTAACATTGAACCACCCATGCATGATTACAATCAACCCACTGGATTGTGATGTCATATTTTTAATGTGCTATTGGGTTCTGTTTGATAGTATTTTGTTAAGGACTTTGCATTAATGTTCATAAAAGAGTTGGTATTGAGTTTTTATTTAAGGTCTTTATTCGATTTTGGTATCAATTTATACTTGCTTTAGAAAAGATTGGGAAGTTTTCTTTTTTCTATGCTTTGGAACATTTAAATCCCATTGAAATGCTCTTCTCTTCAAAGTTTGCTAACTTTTCCTGTCAAATCATTTGAGCCTGGTGCTGTCCTGAAGGGTAGCTCTCTGACATCTGTATTTCTTCTCTTGAAATTAATCTGTTTAGATTCCCTATTTTACCTGTTATTTATTTTGGTAAATTGTTTTGATAGAAATATATTTCATCCAAATTTTATGTTTATTTTCATAAAGCTATGTATTCTTTATCTTTAATTACCTCTTTATGTTATTTTTTTCTCTTGTAATTTCTTTTGTATCTGGGACTAAAATGTGGATTAAACGTCTCAGCTCTGCTTTATGAAAGCTATGGCTGTTATTTGGTGAACAGTATTTCTGACCATTTCATCTTGTTTGAGAATTGCACCTTCAGCATTACAACGTGCCCTTTCTCTTTGGGTTGCTCCTTTTGGGCCCAGATTCTATGTGGCCTGAGATTCAGATCGTGACTGCTGCTTCAGTGTTACCTGTCTTTTCCTGGATGCATTTGCAATGGATAAGGCCTAACCTTTCTCACCCACGTTCAGATGTGTCCCTTGAGATAGCTGAGTTGGGTTTGCCTTGTGACCCAATCTGAAATCTTTACCTTTAATTGGTGAATTATGACCATTTACATATATTGTATGATTTAGAAAACAAAAAACGTCCAGTTGTATTAAAGAAAGATTTTACATGATTTACTTTGCACTCGTCTGTTCTGGCGTGCTTCTGAAGCTATCACAATCACCTGGATCATTGCCAGCCAGTGTGCCTACTCTAGGATTTTCTGCACACTGTGCCCAACTCGGTGTTACTGGCTCTGCTGTGATGGACGCCAGTGTGGCCAGCACGGCGTAGGGCTCTGCTCCAGGTTTCCCCGAGGCTGGACAGGGGCTGGCGCGGACGGCCAGCTTTGCTTTGCCTTGTCTGCTCATCTTCAGGGTCCGCTTGTACCCCAGCATGTACATTCCACTTTTCATATCAAGTGGAGCCTGGAGTTGATGGCTCTAGTGACTTTTTCATCATCTTTGCAGCCACCATCTTCCTGCCTTAGGTGTGGACAGCCCCCAGCCAAGAGCAGCGGCCAGGATGGCCAGGGAGCAAGAAAGTGGTCAATTATTTTATATATGACTACATACACATACCTCCCCCACTACGGATTTTCTTCCGTAATACATTGGGACAGTGTCTGTCCAAAGGGGGAGAACTGGACCCAGGGAGTAGGAATTGGTGAGCGATGCAGCAGCTGCACCAGGAAGGCCCAGCGGGATGGTGGTGTTGGCTGGCAGCTCTGGGGCCGGGGCCTCTGGAGCTCTGTCTTTACCCCTGTCCTCAGCCTCTTTCAAGGCAACATGTGTAACGACAGAGAAGACCTAAGCCTCACATTTTTAAATGACGGAACAATGCATGAGGGGCGCCCCCACCCCTCTGACACAGAACTACTCTGTTCCTTGGCCTCCTCTGCTGGAGACGTCCCCCCGCCCCCAAGTGCTCTTCCACAGGCCAAGGCCCTGTCTCTTCTCACACAGCGGAAGCGCTATAGAAAGCTGACGAGCCCTGGCCGGTTTGGCTCAGTGGTTGGAGCATTGGCCTGGGAACCAGAGAGACCTGGGTTTAGTTCCCACTAAGGGCGCATGCCTCAGTTGCAGTTTGTCCCCGACCCTGGTTGGTCATGTGGGTGGCGGCCACTTGATGTGTCCCTTTCACATCGATGTTTTTCTCTCTCTCCCTCCCACTCTATCTGAACAAAAAATGGAAAAATGTCCTCGGGTGAGGATTAAAAAAAAAAGCGAATGAGCCCTGGCCAGTTTGGCTCAGCGGTTGGAGCATTGGCCTGCAGACCAGAGAGTCCTGGGTTCGGTTCCTGCTCAGAGCATGTACCAAAAAAAAAAAAAAAAAAAAGCTGATGAAGATTCATTCAGAGCCCCATGTGGTAACTGCTCTCAGCCTCCTCCCAGGGCAGTTAGCTCTTTCTCTGTTTAATCAGCCCATGTCCTCGCCTCTTCTGGACCCAGTCTTTAACCTTCGACTCAGTCACCTGATCCCTATTCTGGGAGGAACTGCAGTCACAGACTTATGGGCCGCTGACATAGAAACCCTTTATCACAATCCAGGGGTGGTGAGTAGCCACTGACAGCCAAGTCTTAGCCTCAGGGTTCTGGAAACCCCCTCTTTCATGGGGTGGGTAGCAGTGTCCACAAACAGCCACAGAGCCACACATGTAGGAAGACACGCACGCACCTCAGGAAGGTAGAACCTCAGTAGACATCAGCGATGCAGACGGGTGACTCTAACCCATGGCCTGGGGAGGGGAGAGCCCCACCTGCCTCCTCGCTGAGCACTGGAGGACACTCCCAGGCTGAGGAACAGGACCTCCGGCGCTGGACACTCTGTGCTGGGGCCCGAGCCCACTCTTCTCCCCTCTCCATGCGAACTTCCGGCCCCGCTGCAGGGTGTCCACACCTGGGGCTTTCGGGACATCACAGCAGTCATTGTGTGGCTTTTTCTTCCACCCAGCTTTGGTGAAAAGACAATTCAGCTGTTAATGTAGAAAAATCCGCAGGTGGTTTAAGATGTGTCACACCTGTTTATTGCAAGTCACAGGAAGGATGAACACTGGACCAGCCCCGGGGCGTGGGGTCGGGCTCTGAGCATTGAGCATCAAGTCCCGCGGGCAGGTCCTCCTCCTCGCAGGCTCTGGGGTTAAGGACCAAGAACCCAGCCCTGCAACACATGGCACAGGGGTCAGGACTTTCTTGATGCAAGCTGGCTTACCTTGCCTTCAGTGTCAAGGACAGTGGGGGAACTTTGGGCTCTAACTGTAAGGCAGGCTTTCTTTACTTCGTGACATGGGGTACACTCAGTGTGCACACGCAGAAACCTCCTGTTGCAGGAGCGCTCCCATCTCCCACCCAGGCTCGGGCTCCAGGGAAGGACCAGGAGCAGCTTCCCCTGCCTCAGCTGCGGCTTCCCATGGAGCACAGTGAGGAGGACCCCACGCAGGCTGACCACACGGAGACAGGCTCTCCCGGACAGCGCCGGGGGCAGCCCACGCCTCACCCAGTTCTCGGACGGAATGCGGTCATGGTCAGTGCGTTCTGAGTTTTTCCACCTAAGGCTTGTTTTTCATGCGGAACATTCGTGAACAACCTCTGAGAGCAGAGCAGCCCTCAAGAACAGACAGTGTACAAAGCAGGATACTCCACTAGTTCAAGGAGAAAACTTCACCTGGGAAAAATTGCTAAACTTAATGCCACTCTAGAGAGTCTCTCCAAACCACTCTTCCATTTTCCACAGAGACGCAGCTTTCCCTGTGAAAGCGGGCGGTGAGGCCCGAGCGTGTAATGTAGACACTCAAGTGAAAGGCATCGTCTTGTGGTTTGTTCTGGAAGACGCTGGTGTCCGAGCCCAGCTCACAAGGCTTGGCACTGGCAGAGGAGCAGGGGGGTGTCTGTGCCCCGAGCTGGTGTCCCCTCCGGGTCACAGCAGTCTTCACACCAACTGCAAACAGCATGTGAGGATTTTCCTGGCTGGGCTCAAATAGCACCAGCCAGCCGGCTCCTCAACCCCGCGAAAGGTCTTCTGTACGAGGCATTTACAAAAGAAAAGCAAGTTTTAACTCGGTGAGATTTTTTTAACACATTGCATTAAAAAGCTCCAAACCACAGTAAGAAAACATTGTACCCTCACCCCTCTTCCGAGGAGTCATTGAAAGAAGCCTCTCTTTCCTCTTGGGAGCTGGAACCGGTGGACAGGTTTTGTCCTCTAGACCTGATGACTCAGCTTCGTCATCTTCACTTTCCATGATGTCCTGGAAACACTGGGATTTGATCATCTGCATCCACAGACGGCCGAACAGAGAAGCGAGAGACACCCAAGGGCTCAGCCCACAGGGCCCCACTCCTGCCCCACCCTCCATGGCTGCCCTGCCTCCTGACCTCTTCCTGGGTGAGTAACGTGGCCTCCCCTCCCCCAGGGCACCAGCCAGCCCTGCGTAGGAAGTGGGACTCAGGGCCCGAACCCCCCATAGACCAAATGGCCCCCTTCTGTTCACCACATGTAAAGGGACTAGGGCAGCTGCTGGGAGTCACTTTACCTCTCAACACACTAACACACAAGTGTGTGTATGTGAAATAGCTAAGAGAACGTAAAGAGGAAACCGACATACACACATGCACACACATCCTTGTCCTTTTCTGCCCTCGCCCTAGGGTAACCCAGCCTGCAGACCAGGGCAGTACCTCGTTCTGCCAGGGGGTGGAGACACAGCCTGTAGCAACGGGCTGCAGAAGGTGATGCTGGAGGGGTCCAGGTGGACACCTCACCCTGGAGAGCTGCTGGCGTCCAGGACGTCCTTCCAATAAACCGCATGCAGCTGCGCAAGAAGAACAAGGGGGTGTCGGCCATGAGGTCACAGGGCTGCCGGGTTTCCAAAACCATGAACAACACAGTGCACGTGGAGTCCAGTCCTCGTTCTGGCCAAGCCCCTCATTTGAAGCACTTCCCACCTCTTCCCCAGATGTGGTCAGTGTCACAGACCTAAGGACACTGTCCGGCCAGCTCTCTCACCCACACACCTCTGGAAACCCTGTGCGCCCCTTTTCTGCGGTGGACAATGGATTACAGACAGGCCAGGGTGAAGAGGGTGGCCGGGTGCCCTTGTGGGAACATGGAGGAGGAGGGAGGCCCTCTGCCCTGGATCCTCACCCCCCCCTGACCCTCAGCCTCCCTCTGGGTGACAGCCCGCCTAGTCTACGTGAACCTGGACAGAGCGGCTCCCTGCTCCGCAGTCCCCATTGTGCTATCTAAGGTCTGCAGCTCAGGGAGGCTGGTCAGCAGACCCTCCTCTGGGACAGGGCCTGGCACTGCTGTCCTCGGGTGCCAGGGCTCAGGAAGCAGGCAGGGTGTGTCAGTGTGGCCACCTCTGTGCTTCTGGGAGTGAGGAAGAAAGCACAGCAGGCTGGACAAGGGGCGCCCGGCAGCTCAGAGAACACACACCACAGTGAGGTGAGGGCCAAGGAAGTCATGTTCCCAGTGTCACCGGTGGAACCTCTCTGAAAGCAGCTGTCACCACTAGGTGGGGAGACAGTCCACGGGAAGGCTGGCAAGGAGCGGCTTCTACCCAAGGCCCAGACCCGTGCTGCCCCCACTCAAATGAAAGTGCCTGACACGTCACCATCAACACTGCTGTCACCTGGCCTCCACGGTCCTCTGGTTCAACTCAGGAGAAACCCCAGAGCCTCCCAGAGCCTCTGTCCCACACATCTCAGCACCGCGCCCCTGTCACCCCTCCTTCCTCAGAGAAGACCCACCTGCCTGCCTTCCCGACCCCAGGCGGCCCTGGGCCTGGTGGAGAAAAGCTTTCGAGACCAGCGGCCATCTGAAGGCCCTGCCTGGTGCCCTGCTCTTCCTGTGGCTGTTGCTGCCACTGTGCACAGGCTGGGGTGGGCTCCCCTCAGGGAGACCTGGCTGCATCGTTCTCCCGTGCCGGCACCACAGCAGTGTCATCCGCACAGTGTGGGACTAACCCAAGGGAGGGCACACTCGTGTGACACACAGAGCCTAAGTCCTGCACTGCGACCATGAACGTTTGAACTGCACAGGTCACACCCACCACACCCTGCAGGGCCGCCTCATGTCCAGACTGCTGGAGCGGCCTGCAGCCCTGAGGGCAGAGCCCAGATGGTGGTTCGGTCTGTCCATGCCTGTGATCCACCGCCACCAGCACCTGCAGGGCCCAGCCGGGCACCCATCTGGGGCCTGAGCATGCGCAAGTGATGGCTCCAGGCCCTCAGTGTGGAGCCAGGACCTCTGAGACACGGAGCGGAAATGCGCCCGGCACTGACATCAGAAGGGGACACTGCCCAGGAGGCTGTGCAGCGCTGCTGGGGCTTCTGAGAGGGCAGCACGCAGGGCAGCTCCATGGCAATGATGGCCCAGCAGACCCCTGGCCACCAGGCCCGAAGCCAGAGCAGCTGGGAAGGCCTGTGAGGACCCGCTGGAGCCCAGTGAGGGTGGGAGGGAGGAGGAAGCAGATGCAAGGGGATCTGAGCAGAAGCCACACACACCTGGCTGCACCAGGTGACCTGGAGCCACTGGTCTGAGGCCCACCTTTTCCCAGGGGTGCTTACATCAGGGCAGAATGGGGCTCTAACTACATGCCTGCAGCCTCTTGAAGTTACTATCCTTGAACACGGCGCGAGCTCACTCCAGCTGCTCCGCCTCCCTTGCAGCCCGGGCCTTGCTGGGGACCCTTGGTGAGGAACTGTGTAGGAAGCAGCAACAGAGTGAAGAAGCTCCTGTGGTACAAGAGACTCAGAAAATCTCCCCAACAATAACCAAAGAATCGGGGGGCCAAGAGCGACTCCATCTAAACAGTCAAATGTCAGAGCATCAACCAAACTTCACCAATTCAGATTTCACCAATTTAGAATATGTGATGCTTCAAAAATGAGTTGAAACTCAAGTTTCCTCTGAGTTATCAATAAATAGAGTTGGCTAAGTAAGTCCTTAAGTATAAAAGTTTTTAACCATAAAAAAATGAGGGGAATTTTTAAAAGAGAAACCGTTGAGCACATCAGAGATACCAATGTAATGCTAACTTACATTTATCCTTAGAAATTATTTATACGTAATCTAGTCATAAAGTAGATTGGTAGGATCTCAGCTAGGCAAAAACTTAGCAAACCTCATTCTAAAAATGCTATGTCCTTATAAGTAATAGAAAGTATCTCAAAGGTATTCCCTACTTACATGTTTAGAATTGTCACAAATTCAAAAAGACGTTCCTCCACGGTGATAATCAATCAAAAAGGTTTGGCTGTGCAGAAAACAACCCAGGAAAGACCTGGAGCTCAAAAACTCAGACCAGGGCTCCGAAGCTGCAGCCCGGGTCGCATCCCCCTGGCTGTCTGACTACACAGGTTTGCTGGGGACACAGCCGGCCCAGCGGTCCAGCTGTCTGCTGCTTCTCCACTAGAGGTCGCCTGAATAGACTGACAGAGACCTGTGAAGCCTAAATGGTACTGACCACCTGGCCCTCCCAGAACAGTGTGCTGACCCCAGGCCAAGCTCATAGCCAGCACCCACCGCTTTTCTGAACATAAATCCAAGTCCCAGGCAAAGGCCAGAGCACGTTCTGGTTCCAGCTTACCTCCTGTCTACTGTAGTTATTTCTCTGTTTATTTTAGGCCTGCCGTGAGCCGGTAAGCTCCCCAGGAGCAGGCTCTGTTTCTAATTCATATTTTTACATTCCTGCAGTCCGATCAGAGTGTAGCGAGCACTCAGTCAATATTTGTCAGCTGAACATGAACAACAGCTTGGCCAGAACGTTGTTAAATATGGAGAAGCTGACTAAACACTGTCAACCCAAGCAGAATGAGCTGGAAGAAAGGCCCCTGATCCCATTGCTAAGTGACAGGCCACCAACACGCACCACTTATACATGGAAACAAAAGGAGACGGAAACCAAGGTAGTTACCGTCCAGCCGCTATCCACTCGCAGGAGCTACTGATACGCTTCAGTAACAGGCACGCCCGCGGGGATTCCCACGTGCCCCAGGAACCCGCCCTCCATCCCCGCCCTGCCTCTCCCTGGGCACACCCGACTGCATGGCCAGCAAGCCCTCCTCTGCTGCATTTCAAGCAGCCTCCCCTCTGTTTGTTCCTGTCTTTCTAACCCTGGCAAGGAGGAACCGTGACTCCAACAGGCTGTGGCTCCTGGGACAGGAGCATGACACACAGTGGGGGCCTCCGAGCCCCCTTATTCAAACCCACTTGGGCCTCTGATGCTGCCAGGGTCACCCTCGCCTCCCTTCGTCCACTCTCCTCTGGACACCTTCCCTCCTCAGCTCACACCTCCAACACCTTTCTCCTCCCCAAGTGGCTGATGACCCCAGAGACCAGAAGCCACAGAAGAAGGTTCACAAGCCCCCACTGCACACCCACGGCCCGGCCGCAGCACGGCTCCTGTGCATCATCTCTCCCGGCTCCGCCTCTCCTGCCCATGCTCCACTGGGTGCAGCCAGGACAGGGTCCCAGCCCTTCTCCCCTCCCTGCAGGGCTTGGACTTCCCCGCATCAAACCCGCAGGCACCACCTCCCTGTCCAGCCAGAATCTGACCGCTTCTCACCTGCCTCTGCCACCATCCAGCCTGAGCTGCCACCCCCACGGGAACTTCTGCAAAGCCCTGGCTGCCTCCCTCTGAACCTCCTTGCAGTCTCTTCCCACCACGTCACTCCCCTGGGAACCCTGCGAGGGCTGCCCGAGGTCAGGGGCCACTTCTCCGTCACCCCACTGTCTGACAGTCCACACAGCTTCCTGTCCATTCCCACCACCTCGCAGTAGGAAGAGGTCCGGGGGATGGGGCTCTTGTGTTTCACTCACTACTGGGTCCCCAGTGCCTAGGACAGTCCCACTGCAGATGCTCATAAATCCTCGCAGATGGAAATGAATGAAAGAATGTGCTCAGCACATCCAGGTACTGGCTTACGTAAGTGACAAAGAGAGCTCCTTTCACTCCCTGTGTCTGGGCAGCCACAGACACCGAGTGAATGAACGGGGACCCTGTCCAGCCCGAGGACACAGTAGGGTCAAACCTGACTGCGCCTCGGGAGCCCGTCTCCCTGCTGTAACGGAGCCTTGCAGGGCCCGACAGGTCAGGAAAGAGGCAGGCACAGGGAGGCTGCGTCGGGGTGTCGGTAGGACCACAGACCCTGGCAGCTAGCTAAAGGAAAAGAAACATGGGCGAGAGAGAAACCTAACGGTTTCCAAGTACGCTGGAGACTCTGCTTTATGTTTAGTTTTATATGAAGATGGTCAGCGCAGGAGGCCGGCTGTGCTCTGAGAAGAGAAGGTGACCTTGGCACCTGCTCCCCCCGCAGCAGCATCTTGGAGAAGGCAGTCAGGGAACTCGACTCCACTTTGCTCTGCTTGATCAGAAACCGAGCTCCACCATTCCCCCATGAGCTCTGGAACTTTCCCTAAGGCCCTGATGGAGAGGAAACCCCTCTGGCCTCGCACCAGGGGACACCAGGAAGGCCCTCTGGCGGCCTCTCCCTAGCCCGAGTTCCTGCTGCCCCTGCACGCGGACAAAGACAGCTGGGCTTTCCACCACCCGTGATGGGGACGGAGTGAGCAACTCCACTTCCGATCTGCCCGGAGCCAAACCCGCCATCCTGCAGATGGACTCAGCATCCTCCAAAAACTTCTCGAAATACTCCTCAGTGTCCCCGTCACATGCCCAGGCACCTCCTCCTGTCCGACTTTCTCTATGAATTTTCTGAATGGAGATGTCCCAGAATCACTTCACATATCAGACAGCCAAGTCCCCACCAGTCAGGACTAAATGTAGAGTTCTCATGATCCATCACTTAAGGAGCTACATAACAAATACAGAAAATTTAAACTAATTTTAGTTTAAATAATCTTGTAATTAATTCCAAATAACACACTATACATTTAACCTTTGTCACAACACGAATGACCCTAGAAACATGTTAAGCAAAACCAAAGGCTGACTAGCGTATGACTGTATCTCTATGAAACAGGCAGACTGGCCAAGTGCAAGGGGACAGAACGTGGATTAGTGGCTGCAGGGCTGGGGCGGGAGGTGACGAACAGGGTGGCTGCTGACAGCACGGGGCTCTTTCCCGGGGGAAACGATGCTCTGAAAGGAGCCGGCGGCGGTGCACGTGGAGCGCTGACCCCGTGCAGACCCGTGGAGCTGCGCACTTCCGGTTGCTGGCCTTTAGAGGGTGGACCCGCATCTCAGCACAGCTCCCGCAAACAGGCCAGGCTGAGCATCAAACAGTGTCCCCCACCCCATCGAGGGACGCGGAGGGGGGTGGAACCCAGGGCGGTGGGGGCACTTCCCAGGGACCAGGCACAGCTCAGAGGACACCTGGAGAGCCTCGCCTTGGTGCTGGGCACCTCCTGAGCCCACTGCTCCCAGGTGAGAAGTCCCAGGCACAGAGACGGCCATGCGCGGGCCCAGGGCCACACAGCTGCTGGGTACTGGGTCCCCGATACCACCTTCTCCCGAAGGGAGGAGCCCTCCCCTGGCCAGGCACTGCCCGCCTGTGGCCTGCGAGGTGGGGAGTTCCTACCACACAGTGGTTTTGTTTGTTTGTTTGTTTTTTTCAAATATGTCTTTACTGATTCTAGAGAGAGAGAGAGTGGGAGAGATGGAACCATCGATTGGCTGCCTCCTGCATGCTCCGTACTGGAGATCACGCCTGCAGCCCAGGCAAGTGCCCTGACCTGGAATCGAGGACCCGGACCTCTCAGTCCATGGGACGACGCTCAGTCCACTGAGCCACACCGGTCGGACACGGTTTTGGTTTAAGGACTGAATGAAAGGTTGGCTCCCCAAGGAGTGTGGGGACAGCAGGCCCACGTGGGGTAAAGAGGCCGAGATGGACTCCACTCTCAGCTTGGGCTGCTCCAGGCCCTGCCTCTGCCCAGGGAGGCCTTGGGTGCAGCTGTTGACCTCTGGATTGGAGGCACCCTGAGGGGGGGAATCCAAGGCTCCATGCTGCACTCGCCTCCTTGTCCAGCCCCCTGGAGCCCCCTCCCTGCCCAAAGCCACGCCTGGCCTGGTGGAGGGGAGAGGCAAGGAGCCCTGCAGGGGGCTCAGCCGCCAGGCCCTGCGGGCCAGAACCCAGCGACCCCCACCCCCCCACCAGCACTGCAGGTCCTGCTTCAGGACCTCTGCTGTGTCCAGAGGCCAGAACAGAAGCGGCGAGGGGGGAGAACCCCACACGGGGCCAGCCGAGTGGAGGCCAGCCCGAGTCCTGGTGCCTTGGCCAGGAACAGACCAGGCCCGGCTGGAGCTGGGGTCAGGGCTGAGGCCAGGCCAGGGCTGGGCTGAGCCGGGGCCTCGAGGTCCTGGCATTGCCCGTGGCTGCCTCCTTTACTGGCGGCTGCGGAGGGAGCGGAAGGGCAGAGGAGCGGGCGGGACACCCGAGAGTGGGTGGGTGGTGGCCCTTTGGCTGTGCCCGAGAAGGGGGCCCCGGAGAGAGCTGGAGGCCTCTGTCGTGTTATGAATCTGAGGACAGAGCTTTGAGGACTACGCTGCCCGAGGGGGGTCCTGGGGTCCAGGCCTAATCTTCACCTGCCCCCAAGAGGGGGCCCTGGACTCCTGAAGGAGCAGCCAGCATGCAGGGACCTGTGGGGTCCCCAGGCAAAATGGAGGACACAGATGAAAAAACCGATGAGGAGACAGAAACCCGCAAGAGAGACGGAAGACCCACCCAGAGTGTGGGAATGGAGTAGTGAGGACAGGCAGACGGCCACAGGAAGAAAACCCATACAGAGCAAGGGAGATGAGACGGGGCACAGAAAGAGGGGTGCCCCCCTGCAGGGTCGGACCGGGACTGGCGGGCATCTCCTCCTCCCCTGGGCCAGCGTTGGCCCCTCACCCACACACCCAGGGCTATCTGGGGCCCGCTTCCTGTCCCGAATCACAGCGCCCGAGTGACTCAGCGGCCTGCGATAGCGTGTCAGCGAGAGTGACACTCTGGGATGCAGCCAGGGCCTCCACCCGGCTCCCCACACCCTCTACTGTCCCCCCATCTCCATGGCAACGTCCGGAGATCCTGGAGGGCAGGACCCCAGCCCTCTCTCTCCCTGGACTCCAGCCAACCCATGAGCTTATCAGATCTGGGTGGGGGGCCGGTTGTGACCCAAGCACAGGCTGGGCAGCTCCCGGGGCCTCAGGGGACAAAAGCCTTCTTGGGCTGCTGCCTGGGCCAGGGTGTCCCGACCTGTGACCCCTGCTCCAGGCACACAGCCCCAGACTGTGAGTCCCCTGCCCGTGTGACCCCCTTCCTGCAAGGACCTCCACGGACCCCTGTTCCAGATGAGGAAACTGAGGCTCAGCCTCGCCTTCCCCTGCAGGACCCTCCCTGAGCTCGAAGCCCCAGGGGGAGGGCAGGGCCATGCCAGGCAGCTTTGAAGGACCCCTGCCACAGCCCCACTGGGCTCGGGAGGTCACAGGGCAGGACCTGATTTTTGAGTCCAGGTCGCTGGCCCACACCCGTCCTGGCTCAGGACCCATCCCGTTGGCCCCTCCAGAGCTGGGCCCTTGAGCGAGAGCGAGAGCGTGAGCTGGGCCCCCTGAGCTGTGCAGTCTGGTAGATTTTCAGAGCAGGAGGGCGGCCTGTGACCCGTCAGGTGGTTGGAGACCCACAGGCAGGCCCGCAGGGTGCCATCGCGAGCAGCGTCTCGGCCTGGAAGTGCTCGGGACGCAAGGTCACCGTGCCCGCCGCTGGGTGGGTCAGCTCAACCTTGGACATGCAGGGCATGACCCCTCTGAGGGCCAGGCTGGTGACTCAGATGGGCCAGAGGTTGTGGTGTGGACTAGGGACGGTCCTGTGCTGGGAGTGTGGACGCTGGTTGACCTGTGGCGTCCCTGCCTTTCTGGGGTGTGACAGGGACAGGCAATGTTCTTCCCACCCCCCTCGCCCCAGGTCCTGGCCCAACGCAGGCCCTCGACCTTCTTCCCAGGCACTGGTTCCCACATCCACAGTCTAAGGACAAGCCAGACCTGTCAACTTGCCTGCCCCTGGGGACCCACAGGCCCAGCACAGGTGACCTGGTGTCCAGCTCTGAGGCCGGTCAGGGCTTCCCAGCTATGCGAGACGGGTCAGATGTCGGGGTCCCCACTACTCCCCCATTCTTCACGCACCCCTTCTCTAGTATGACCGCTCATGGGCCCACTCCCTTGTCCAGCCTCCCCCACAATCCTGTCAGTTCTCTGTCCCACGTACCAGGGCCAAATGCCGGCACGGAGAGGGGATGGCTCACAGAGAAGGTGACCAGAGGAGCCTGGGACAGGTCCTGAGAGAAAAGGCAACAGGTTCTCAGAACAGCTCGGGGGCCCCGGGACCCCAGCTCCCAGCCAGGCCGCCTCCGCCCTCAGCTCTGTGTTCCCCAGGTGAGGCCAGGTGTCTGCACATTAGGGCAAAGACCCTGGGGACGGTTTCGGGGTGGGGCCAGTCGGCATCTCCCCACCCTGTGGGCATAGACACTCCTGTCCCTTGCGGCCACAGGCCTACAGGTGATTCGGGCTGCCCACTGCCCGCTGCCCGCGTGGGGCAGGAGCCTGAATCACAGCCAGGGTCGGGAAGCACTGGGCGGGCTGCATGGTGGGGAAGGTCACTGGGGGGCCACCCCCTGAGCCTCTGTCGGTGACGGTGAGGCTGGCCCCGGTGAGGAGACCAGCAGACTCCCTGAGCACCAGGAACTAGGAGTCCGGCTATGTGGACATGTGCCCAGAGAGATTCTAGGTGGGGGCCCAGCAGGAGGATGCCTGAGGCCAGGACGTGAGGCGCCCTCAGGACACCCCCCCCCACCCCCCGGCAGCATGCTCATCTCTGCCTGGCTCCAGCCACCAGCCAGCCCAAAGCCAGTGCCCACTGTTTACCTGGATGCCCGGCCCACCCACGTGAAGTGACCAGGTCTGGGCCAGCTCCGGGGCTACAAAAGCCTCCTGCCGACGCAGGTCCGTCCTCAGAGGCTGCCCGGCTCCTTTCTGTCCTCCGCAGGATGGGTGTTGGCCCGAGGAAGCCGGCTGCGCTCTGGGCCCTGGCTCTCGCCCTGGCCCAGGTGAGACGCAGGCCAGATGGCTTTCCCAGGCGGGCCCTGGTCCCTGGAGGGCAGAGGCAGCCCAGAGGCCCTGCGCTGGCTCCGTACAAGCTGAGTGTGTCTGTGAGCCGCTCCGCCCGGCTCCGCAAGCCGCCCGAGGTTTCCAGCTCCTGAGGTTGGGTGGGATTCTCGGGGCGGCAGGGCCCTGAGGTGGAGAAGCAGGAGCCCAGGTCCCCTGGCCCCTGCCGCCCTCCCTGTCTGTGGGCAGCCTCTGGCGCACACGGTCCACCCTCTTGTCTTCCTCTGCTGCTCAGAGCTCTTGGCCCCCTGACCCCTGATCCCATCCTCCCCCTCAGGGTCCTGGGGGTGGGCTGGTGCCCCTCTTGCCATGCTGGCCAGCCTCTGAAGACCCCACAAACCAGCCTCAGGGTTCCTGGGGGGCTTGGCACCGACGCACTGTCTCCCAGCCCCTCCCCGGCCTCGCCTGTGCTGAGCCCCATGTTCAGCAGCCCTGAGCTCTCCGTTCAGAACAAGCTCTGCCCACTTTGGGCCCCAGACCCCAACCTGCTTCAGGTTTCCCTGCAGAGCCCTGGGGACCTCCGGTCAGGCTGTGGGGACTTCTGCCTCTACCCCCGACCCCTCAGGGGCCTGGCACTGGGCGGCTGCTGCCTTCTAATGAGTGGCCCTGGAGACACCATGTCGGGGCCTGGGATGTCCCAAATGCTCAGGGAGGGTCATGGCTCAGCTGTGGGCCCAGGTGAGCCTCCCGGCGCCATCAGCACCCCGGCTCCGAACAGAGGGAAGACCCCCGCCCCCTGAGCACACCACGTGTGCCCTGCCCCGACTCAGGCCCTCCTCTCCCTACAGGCTGGGCCCAGAGCTGCTCTGCCAAGCCCAGGGATGAGCACCTGCACCTCATTCCTGGCCCCCATGGGTCCAGCGGTGAGTCAGCCCACCTGTCACAGCCCCCCACCTGCCAGAGACCCTAAGGGGACACTCACCATGGGTGCCTTCCAGCTGGTCCACTGAGGGGCCAGGACATGGCTGGGGGACACCCCACATACGCGGCAGGGGCAGCCTCGCTGGGCGGATATTTCGTGCCCGTGCACATGGGCAGGAAGACCAGGTGGGAGTCATGGAGCCAGGGAGGCGGGCACGAGGGCCTCTCCCCAGCAGGACTCCCAGGGAGCGCACCTGTCTGATCGCAGCACCCCTGGGACCTGCTCAGCCACAGGGCAATTCAGACGTTCTGAGATTCTGGGTGCAAACAGCCTCCTGGGCCGGCTGGGCATGAGCACGGGGTGCCCAGGTGGCTCAGGGGGCTGCCGAGAGGAGGGGGAAGGCGGGGAGAGCTGCTTGGTGGCCAGAGTGTGTGTGGACGGGCAGGGAGGCCATGTCTGGCGGGACCCAGCTGGTGTGGGAGCCAACACCTGGCTGGGCAGAGACTCCCCACCCTGCCTGAGCTGTGGGTGCCCTGGGGGAGGCGAGAGGGGCTGTGTGTCAACCCGCCCCTGTCCCCGCAGCCACACACCCCTTGGGGTGACCATCCTCCCACCTCTGAGGACCACTCCCGTGGTGCGAGGCGAGTGACCCCATGAGGCTGGGCTGGGCCTGTGTATATGGGTTTTCCTTCCTCCGACTTCGGGTCCTGCTTTCTGTGTGGACACGGACTGAGAGTTGGAACAGGGGCCCCTGGGTCCTGGCAGGAGCTCCCCAGACTCCTTCCCTCGGGCAGAGGCTTGGCCTAGACTCAGGCACCTGAGGGCGTGAGGCGGGGGCACACTCAGGATGGCCTGCTGCTCTTCCCACAGCCTCGAACCCGGCACGCAATGAGTGGGTCTGCAGCATGTGGGGCGACTTCCACTACAAGACCTTCGACGGCCACATCTTCCACTTCCCCGGCCTCTGCAACTACGTCTTCTCTGTGCACTGCGGGGCCGCCTACGAGGACTTCAACGTCCAGCTGCGCTGCGGCCCGGAGTCCAAGGCCAGCGCCCTCGGCAGGGTCACCATGAAGCTCAAGGGCCTGGTCCTGGAGCTGCCCGAGGGCTCCACCCTGGTCAATGGCCACCCGTGAGTCTGGGCCCCTGGCAGGCCCAGGGCCTGGGTGGCGGGAGGGATGTGAGGTCACCCTCGCGGTGGGGGGGGTGGAGCACTCCCCAGGCCCTGCACTTGACCCCTGGGCCCTTGTGCTGTCCCAGAGCCCCGGGGCCCCTGGCGCTGTCATCCTGGTGCCGTCCGTGCCATGGTGGACTCGTCACATCCGTGACCATGGTAACCCTTCCTCCCGAGGTTCAGACCTCCACTCCCCGTCCTCGAATGCCCCTCGCGCCTCCGCGGGCCCTCTCTCCACAGGATGCGGCTGCCTTTTAGCCAGTCCGGGGTCCTGGTGGAGCGCAGCGCCAGCTACCTGAAGGTGGAGGCCAGGCTGGACGTGGTCTTCATGTGGAACCAGGACAATAGCCTCCTGGTGAGTGGGGTTGGGTGGAGGCCGGGGCGCTGCAGCCTGACAGGCTCCCCGGAGGGGGAAGGTGCTCTGGGTGGAGTAGGGTGGGAAGGTCAGACCCCGTCCCTCACGACCCCCGAGGATGGGGCCCATGACGTCCCCTCCAGGACAGGACGCTGCTTGGGTTCGTGGCCCCATGAGTGCGTGGGTCTCCTCTGAGCAGGCTTAGCCCCTCTGTGGGGTCCCAGGCTCCCACACTCTTCTGTCCTGGATTCCCTGGTGGGCCAGGCATCTGACGTGTCCTCTCCTTCCACTGGAGTTGGATGTCAAATACGCCAACCAGACCTGTGGGCTCTGTGGAGAGTTCAACGGTGTCCCTGTCTTCAACGAGTTCTTCTCCCACAGCGAGCCCTGGGGGCAGCCGTCCCCTGTCTGCTCCGGCTTCTTCCACTCTGCTCCCTGCCAGGCCGCTCCCAGGGTCCCAAGTCACATGGCTCCAACTTGTGTGCGCCTGCACCCACACAATCCAACCACACACATGTGCATACACACACAAGTGCAGACCTGCACACAGCTATGCACAGACATGTGCATAGAAATCCCTGCACATATTCACATGATCCCAGTGTGCACACATGCACACCCACACGATCCCAGCATGTACACATGCACACCCATACAATCCTAGCAAGCACACAGGCACACTCACACAAGCCCAGCATGCACACATGCACACACACACAAGCCCAGTGTGCACACATGCACACCCATGTGATCCTGGCACACTGCATGCTCTCAGCAGTGTAGCTGCTGGTCTTTTCCTCAGCGAGGTTGCTCTGGGCTCTCGGTAGACCCTGAACACAAACCCTCTCCTGAAATTAGCCCCTGTCACTGCTCTTTGTCCTTGAGTCTTTGCCACCAAGCAGTGGACTATTGTGCAACCCGAACCATCCCCAGATCCCCCCTGCCAGGCTCATGAAGCCCACCCAGAGGGGTTTCCAGTGGCCCTGGCCAGGGAGGTCCAGACAGGCGTGGCTGGGCTCTGAGGGCCGGCAGAGCCCCGGGTTCCTCTCCAGCTCTCTGAGCTGTGCACCAGCCTCAGCCAGGTGCCTGGTGGCCCCTCAGTTCATCTCCAGACCTCTGAATGTCCCATGCAGCCGCTGCTTGACCCGGCAGTGTGGACGGGGCAGGCGGGCATAGCCAGGACACCTCAGGCAGTGGGGGTGGCGAGGGGGCACCAGGAACCTGCAAAGCTCAGTGTTGTGCCTCCTGCAGATGCCAAGCTGACCCCCATCGAGTTTGGAAACCTGCAGAAGATGGACGGCCCCATGGAGCAGTGTCAGGACCCCGTCCCTGTGCCCCCAGTGAACTGCTCTGCAGGCTTGGTCAGCCGTGGACGGCCCCGGGCAGGGCCCCACTCCCACAGTCACTGGGCTGTGGTGAGGGACTGTGAGCCCAGGGGCCTTCCAAGCCTGGACTCAGCTGGCTTTGGGTCTGCCCCAGGGCCTCTGCGAGGAGCTCCTGAGGGGCCAGCTGTTCCTGGGCTGCACCCCCTGGTGGACACCAGCAGCTTCCTGCAGGCCTGCCAGCAAGACCTCTGTCTATGCGAGCACAGGGACCTCACCGCTGCTTCTGCCACACCCTCGCCCAGCTCTCCCTCCAGTGTGCTCACGCTGGGGGCTGCCCCTGGACTGGCAGGGCCCCGGCCTCTGCCGTGAGTGTCCTAGGGCCTCTGCCCTGTCCCACAGTCTTGGCCCGGCCCTAGAGGCAGCAGGGGCAGAGGTGACATGGGCCCGCCTCCCCCCTGCAGCCCAGACCTGCCCCCACAACATGCAGAACCCAGAGTGCAGCTCCCCCTGTGCGGTCCCCTGCTCCAACCTGGAGCACTCCCAGCCCTGTGAGGACCACTGCGTGGCCGGCTGCTTCTGCCCAGAGGGTAGGCTGAGCCCCCAGCACTGCCCCCCACCCCCGAGAATCACGCAGGTGCATTCTGGGCCCCCAGGCTGCGGGCACCACCACACCTGAGGCCGAGGAGGAAGGGCCCTCTGAGTTGCCCTCGGCTGCCAGGCCCCTGGGTCTGACAAACCCTTGGGGCAGGGCCACCGGGGACAGAGGACCCCTTTCCTCCCTGTGATCCTGCGGTGGACCCAGTCCACCCAGCGCCTATCACACAGCCCGCCCCCTTCTGCAGGGAGGGTGCTCAATGACATGGGCCAGACTGGCTGTGTCCCTGTGTCTCAGTGTTCTTGTGTGTACAACAGAGCCACCTATGCCCCGGGGGCTGTCTTCTCCACAGACTGCAGCAACCGGTAGGCCCCGGTCCCTCCCTGCGGTCCCTCCAGGTGTCCCTGGGACAGCCCCCAACCTCCTGTCCCCCCAGGTGGCCCTGGGATGGCCCCCACCCTCCTGTCCCCCCAGGTGGCTCTGGGACAGCCCCCACCTTCCTGTCCCCCCAGGTGGCCATGGGACAGCCCCCACCCTCCTGTTTCCTCAGGCAGCCCTGGGAGGGGCCCTCTCAGGGCAGCTGCCGGACCCTGGGCGCCCTCTCCACTGGGTCCTGGTCTGCGCGGTGATGCAGGCAGGCCCAGGGAGAACGCAGAGGTGGGGGCTGGGTGCCCACAGTGCGAATGCCCACATCTCCACGTTCGACGAGAGGCTGTACACCGTGCACAGGGACTGCAGCTACGTGCTGGCCAAGGTGTGGCCCGGGGTCCCCGCAGGACACAGAGGTCTCCTGCCTGGGCCATGTGCAGCCAGGGCCACCTGGGGTCCTCCAGGAACCTGCCCCAGCGCCCCAGGGTTTCCAGCGTGGGCGGGAAGGGGAAGGTGGGCTGGGCGAAGCCTGAGGACCCCTGTCCGCAGCCCTGTAACAGCAGTGCCGTCACCTTCCTGGCGGAGCTGCGCTGGGCTGACAGACAGCGAGACCTGCCCCAGGAGCCTGACACTGAGCCTGGGTGGGGGCCAGACTGTGAGCACAGAGCCCGGCTGTGGGTGGGGGCGGCCTCTCAGGGAGGGACCTTTGCCCTGGCCCTTCGCCCTGGTGTGGGCAGGGAGCGCCAGGCGTGGCCCGGGGACCCCCCTGCCCCATTCACTGCGTCCATCCCTGTGGGTCTTCTGACTGACCGTCCCCAGGGCCCATGAAGGGGGCGGTGGCGTGTCTATGTATACAATCACTTTGGTTTTTACATGATTGAAAAAATGCACAGTCCTCAGCCCTTGTAGAAAACTTGGGGTGAGCCCAGAGCCCTGGGGGATGCAGGTCATCTGCTTCTCCCCATGGGGCAGAGGTCGGGCACATTTCACAGTCTCCAGGGGTGGCGGGGGCACCAGCAAAGCCCGGACACCTCACCTCCAGCTGCCGCCAACACGCCCCTGCCGCTCCAGGTCGTGGTGGTGAAGGCCAGCGGAGAGGTGTTTGTGAACCAGACCTATACCCAGCTGCCTGGCTCAGCAGGTGAGGGCACAGGGCACCTGCCCCAGCCCCCGGGTCCTGTTCCTAGGGCCCCACTGAGGCCCTTGTCCCTGTGTCTGCAGACAACATCACACTCGTCAGACCCTCCACCTTCTTCATCATCGCCCAGACCCACCTGAGCCTGCAGGTGGACATCCAGCTGGTGCCCACCATGCAGGTGTTTCTGAGGCTGGTGCCCGAGCTCCGGGGGCTGACCTGCGGTAAGAGGTGCTACCTGACCCGGGTGCCCGAGCCCACCCCTGGCGGCCGGGGATCATGGGTCTCATGTGCCCTCCCAGCCCAGGTCTCTGCGGGAACTTCAACCAGACAACTTCCGGACCCTCAGCAGCGTGGTGGAGGGCACGGCCGCCGCCTTCACTATCACCTGGGAGACCCAGGCCGCTGCCCCAACGTCAAGAACAGCTTCAAGGACCTCTGCTCCCTCAGCGTGGAGAATGGTAGGCACCCCCACCCCCGACGCCTCCTAGTGAGGACGTCCTAGGTCTGGGCTCCAGCTGCCCACCCTGTCCGGGGGCGGGGAGGGACGTCCCGTTGGGGCACACAGGCAACGCACCAACATGCGTGCTGCCCCTGCCCGGTGAGCTCAGAAACAAAGCGGGGTGCCGGGAGGCTCCGTCCACATGTGCAGACCCAGGCGGGTGGGGCGCCCGGCAGGAGCCTGGAGGCCTGCTCACCCCAGCTCGTCGGGGATTTGGGGTAAAAGGAAGGTGCCCCGTCTGCCATGCTGACCCCTTCCTCCTCTGCCACAGAGAAATACGCTCAGCACTGGTGCTCCCGGCTCACGGACCCGCAGGGCCCCTCGCCCAGTGCCACACCACCCTAAGCCCCAGCTCCTACTACTGGGTAACACTGCCCACCGCCTCTCCCCTCTGGCCACAGCGCCACCTGCAGGGGGCCTGACAGGGTCTTCAGGGCCATGATACAGGGGCCTGGGGCCAAGTGGTTCCCATTCATTCATTCACTCGCCCATGAGTCCTGGGTTGTCTCGAGCCTCCAGTCCCCGTAACAGGCCGGGGGTGCAAAGATAAGTGGGTGGCGGCCGAGATGCTCTGGAGTCCAAGGCTGACCTGGCAGGGCTGGACCCGCTGGGTCTCAGAGACCCAGCTCCAGAGCTCTGCAAGGGGTGCGGAGGGAGGGTCCTGGAGGAGGCCGGGCAGCAGTACGGGGGTGCTCACCATGGTGGGCTGGGGTCCCTGACGCCCGATGCGCCCCCAGAACTGCCTATTCGACACATGCAACTGTGAGAAGCCCAAGGATGGCCTGTGCGCTGCCCTGTCCTCCTATGTCCACGCCTGCGCTGCACGGGGCATGCTGCTCAGCGGCTGGAGGGCTGGTGTGTGCAGTGAGTGTGTGGGATGGGTGAGCCAGGGGCTGGGTGAGCCAGGGGCTGGGTGAGCCAGGGGCTGGTGAGCCAGGGGCTGCAGGACGTGCTCCATGGGCCCGTCCCCTGCACTGGGCTCAGAGGCCAGGGAATCCCGGGATCCTGCCCTGGAGGGGGCGTGGGGGGCCCAGGAAACCGGGGGCTTGGAGACAGCAGGCTCGTCCTGAGTGCCGCCCTCTTCCGGTGCCCTGCAGCGAGGCCCATGGACACCTGCCCCAAGTCGATGACCTACCACTACCACATCAGCAGCTGCCAGCCCAGCTGCCGGGCCCTGAGCAGCGAGGACCCCACCTGTGGCATAAGCTTCCTGCCCATGCACGGCTGCACCTGCGCCCACAGCACCTTCCTGGACAACACGGGCAGCTGTGTGCCTGCTGAGGCCTATCCCTGCTACCTCGGGGACTCCGTGGTCCCCAGTGGGGAGTCTCTGCACGAGTGTGGGGCTGTCTGGTAAAAGCCCCTTCAGGGCGGGAAGGGTGGGGGCACTGGGGGTCTGACCCTCTGAGCACCCTCTCCTTGGGGCACCTGCACACAGGGCACACTGACCTGCATCGGAGGCCGCACACCGACCCAGGGAAGCCAGGAGGGGGGAGGGAGGGCCCTTGGTTATCTTCCCACGATGACCCCCAGTGAGCTTGGTGGTGGCTGTAGATCAGCCTCTCGGTCAGGCAGTTCCTGCCCTCCGTGCTCAGTGAGAGGCGGCAGGGGTGTGGACACACACGGGCTGACCATGCACACACATGTGCACAAACACACATGTACATACTACACACATGCACACATGTGCACACATTGCAGACTGGGCTGCCCCTGATGGCCCTTCCTCCACAGCCTGTGCCCCGCCCATGGTCTACTCTGACTGTCGCAATGCCACACTGGGGGCCTCTGGGGCCAGCTGTCAGAAGAGCTGCCACACCCTGGACATGGACTGTGTGAGTGACCCGCATCCCCACGCCCCTGCGACCACCATGACCCACACCTGCTCCAGCACTGTGGGCACCTGCGGACACATGGCCCAGGCTGGTCCCAGGAGGACCCCTGCCTGAGAGCTTGTTGGCCCGCTGTCCTTGTGCCCCTCCCCCACAGGCCACCCACAGGGTGCAGGCCCCGCTGCTGGCATCCGGGGACCCTCCACCTGCGTGTGGCAAGTTCTGTCCCATCCCCGTCTACTGATGTGTTTGCCCTGCCCACAGTACAGCCCCCAGTGCGTGCCTGGCTGCGTGTGTCCCGACGAGTTGGTGGCCGACAGTGAGGGCGGCTACATTGCTGTGACCGACTGCCCCTGCATGCACGAGGCCAGCTACCAGGCCGGCCAGACCATCCGGGTGGGCTGCAACACCTGGTACGTGTGCCGTGGGCCACCTTGGGGTCCTGCCATGGATGGGGCACCCTGGCAGGCAAGGCCTCAGGCCTGAGGCTACACCCCAGTCAGCACCAGAACATCCCCCAGGAGCCTCCAGGAGGGGCACCCTGCCCTGCCCCACCCTGCCCCACCCCACTCTGGCCTGACCCCCTCCTGCAGCACAGGTAAGAGCTGGGTGTGGCAGTGCACAGACAAGCCCTGCCCAGCCACCTGCACCATGTAGAGGGATGGCCTCTATCTCACCTTCGACGGGCAGCGCTATAGCTTCAGCGGGGACTGAGAGTACACGCTGGTGCAGGTGCGTCCCCTGGGTCCCCAGCCGTCCCAGAGGCCCCGCGCACCCCCTTCAGCCCTGTCCCGGCCTCTCCTTGGGAAGGTGAGCAGACCTCCCTGTCCTGCAGGACCGCTGTGGTGGGAACGGCAGTGCCCAGAACGCCTTCCGCGTGGTCATCAAGAAGGTTCCTTGCGGCACCACGGAGACCACCTGCTCCAGAGACATCAAGATCTTCCTGGGGGTGAGTGGGGCACTGGGTGGAGGTGGGGCACCCCCAGGAGGCTCCAGGAACCCCTAGAAAGGCTGCATTCCTGTGGCTGAACCAGGGGGGCTCACAGGGCCAATGGGCCTCCCTGGAGGGGACCTGGGTCCTCGCCCGGCTCTGAGTGACCCCTCCCTGCACAGAGCTACGAGCTGAAGCCGAGTGATGGGCAAGTGGAGGTGATCGAGAGGGTGCGGGGCCCGAGGCTCCCTACTCCATCCGCCAGGTGGGCACCTACCCGGTGGGGGACACCGAGGCCGGCCTGGCGCTGCTGTGGGACAAGAAGACAAGCATCTTCCTCAGACTCAGCCCCGAGTTCAAGGTGAGGCCCCCCACCTGCCACGGCCCTCGCCCTAGACCAAGGGGGAGCAGGAGGTGTGGGTTAGGGGGAAAGATAGACAGAGACAGACCGAGTCAGAGAGAGATGAAGACAGAGAGAGGGACAGAGAGACAGACAGAGAGGGACAGACAGAGACGGAGAGAGTGGGGAGTGGCCTGGGCCTGCCTGCTGGGGTGGGTGGCACGAGCTCCCATGCTGTGGGTAGCAGGGTCCCGTGGCAGGTCCTGTGGCTGCCGGGACAGATCAGGACACACCGGGGCTCCTGCTCTCAGGGTTCTGGGGCCGGAAGTCCAGCCCAGGTGCCGCAAGGCCGGCTCCCTCCAGGGGCTGTGGAGGCTCCCTCCTGCCTCTGCCAGCTTCTGGGGCCTCCAGTGCTCCCGGCCTGTGGCCGCACCCCTCACTGTGCCTCCGTGACCACAGAGCTCCTGTGTCTGTCTGTGCTCACGCCCCTCGTCCCAGAACACCAGCCACTGGACCCCGGTGGCCCTCTTCTTAACTTGGTCTCATCTGCAGAGACCCTCTTTCCCCAGAAGGCCACACTCATGGGTCCCGCGGTCAGGACTTGAGCCTGACTTTGGGGGACACCATTCAGCCCGAACTCCCTGTTTTCCAGGAGGGGCTCGGGCCTGGCACCGTGGGTCTGTGCTCGGAGCAGGGCTGTGCGGTCTCAGGCGCCCCTCCTCCTCCTGGGAGGGAAGGGGTCCAGGGGGTCGGGGCAGGGAAGGGGTTCAGGGGGTCGGGGCAGGGAAGGGGTCCAGGGGGTCGGGGCAGGGAAGGGGTCCAGGGGGTCGGGGCAGGGAAGGGGTCTAGGGGGTCGGGGCAGGGAAGGGGTCCAGGGGGTCGGGGCAGGGAAGGAGTCCAGGGGGTGGGGGCAGGGAAGGGGCTCTGGTCCCTCCTGTGCCTGCCCTGGGCCCCCAGCACTCTCTCCTTCTTGTCTGCAGGGCAGGGTCTGCGGGCTGTGCGGGAACTTCGATGACAACGCCATCAAGGACTTCACCACGCGGAGCCAGTCCGTGGAGGGCGATGCTCTGGAGTTTGGGAACAGCTGGAAATTCTCCCCAACCTGCCCTGACGCCCCGGCCCCCAGGGACCCCAGCCTGTCGGGAAGACTGCCAGTGGTCACTGTGGCTGGATGTCAGCCGCCCGGGATGGGGAGTCGACAGTGGCGACTTTGACCCTCTGGACAACCTCCGTGCCCACGGATACCAAGTTCGCGGGTGGTGGAATGCTGCGTGGAGGACGCCCCGGAGGGGCCGCTGCAGGTCCTGGGGCAGCGCGTGGAGGTCAGCTCACGGTGGGCTGCTCTGTCACAACAGGGACCAGGTCTCCGGACTCGGTGACCACTACCAGCTCAGGGTCCTGTGCTGCTCTCCCGGGCCTGCCTCACCTCCTGGGGTCCAGCCCACAGCACCCCGCCCGCCACCTAGGAGACAGTCCGCACCGGGCCCACCCCAGGGCCCACCTCTGTGCTGACAGGGAGCACAGCTCCCCAAGCCCGTCACCACGACTGGCCCAGCACTTCCTCTACAACTAGCAAAACACCTGCTCCAGGCACCTGTCCACCTGACCCGGGCACCTCTCCACCTTGAAAACAACTCTCTCAGCCCCCACCCCAATGCCAGTCTCAGCGACGGCTTCAACCACAACCTCCACGGGGACCAGCGCCCCGGGACCCTGTTGGCAGAGGTGGTGCAGCTGGACCGAGTGGCTGGATGGCAGCTACCCTGAGGCTGGTACTGGCAAGGGAGATTTCGACAGTTCAGAATTTGAGATCCAAAAGGTCCACCTTCTGCGAGAGGCCCAGCGAGGGGCAGTGCTGGGCAGCGCGCTGCCCGCCCACGCCGCTGGCGGAGCTGGGGCAGGACGTGGTCGGCAACAGCAGCGTGGGCCTGGTGGGCCTGGTGGGCCTGAACAGGGGCCCGCTGCCCCCGATCTGCTACAACGACCACACCCGGATTCAGTGCTGCGAGTGGGTGGACGTATGTAGAGAAAGGACCACCCCACCCGTGACATCTAAGGCCACGCACTCGACCCCACACGAAACCACGGGAGTCTCCTTGACCTCCACGCACCACAAGAGTAGCAGCTCCATGCATGTGCCCACAGCAACCAAAATCGTACCCAGTACACATGTCATCACGCCACCCGGGAACACCACCTGCCAGCCACCGTGCACGTGGACCAAGTGGTTCAACGTGGACTTTCCGTCCCCGGGGCCCCATGGCGGAGACCAGGAAACCTACAGCAACATCATCCAAAGTGCAGAGAAAATTTGTCGCCGGCCCGAGTACATTGCCACCTGGAGTGTCGAGCCGAGAACCACCCTGAGGTCAGCATCGAGGGGCTGGGCCAGGTCGTGCAGTGTAACCCCGACACAGGCCTGGTGTGCCACAACCGAGACCAGGTGGGCAGATCCCGGATGGGCCTCAACTTCGAGGTGCGTGTGCTGTGCTGTGAGCCCCGAGAAGCTGCCCTCTGTCCTCTGTGACTCCATATAGGACTTCCAAGTATGTGTCCACTACAGAGTCTCCCTTCGTGGCTCCTACCATGACCTCACCCAGCTCGGCAGCACCATCTACCACGACTTGCTACTGCAGTGTGTCCGACAAGCTCTTTCCTGCAGGTATGTGGCGTTTGCCTGGTTCCTTGTCTCTGTGATCACAGCTTCACCATAGCTGTCTTTGAGCAATTATTCCAGTGACATCTGGTCCGCAGGCCGCCTGCCACGTCAGGAGCGGCCACGTGCTTGGCCAGTCCCCGCTGTGCTGCCTCCCAGCAGCGCACCTCTCATGCCCCGCCCCTTCGCCTTGCAGGGTCCATCATGTATCAGCAGGTCGACCTCAGCGGCCACTGCTACTATGCCCTGTGCAGCTTGGACTGCCACGTGGTGCCAAAGGCTGACCGCGTCTGCCCCACCAGCACGCCACCTACCGCCCTGGTGACCTCCCCACCTGCTCCTCTCCTTCGTCCCCTGTGTCTGTCACTATACAGGGATGCCCCAATGCAGTGCCTCCAAAAACACTAACCTCCCCTTCCTGCCTTTCTTGGGGGCTCCTGGGCTAATGTGGGGACCCCAGCCTCCATCCAGGTAGGCTGTGGCTTCGGTGGGCGATGACCAGGCTTTGCAGTCTGGACATAGGGATGTGGCTGGAGTAATGTGCCCGCCAGATAGCCAGAAGTGTGGGGCCCGAGTTGAGCCTCTCTTGGTGGCGGGTGACATGGGTCCAGAGTGGGCGGTTGATGCTCTGGACAGGGCCGGACAGCCATGGCGGGTGTGTGGGGTCGGGGCAGAAGACCAGGAGTGGAGCCTGGGAAGGCCATGTGTGGGGAACAGGGTAGAAATGGGCAGAGGGGAGGTGGCAGCCTTCACACCCCGTGAGATCCTCCTAGCCAGCCCGGCACTGGCCCTGGGTAGGGTGGGGGTGGAGAGCTTTGGTGCCAATGCTAAACCCAAAGGCATGGTCCCCATCCCTGTTCCCTGCTGGGTCTTCTCTCAGGGAGACCACCTGGCACCACAGGCTCTGGGCGCTGAGGGGCTTCCTGGGGGCGTCCTGGTGGGCTGGCGCCTGAGCTGTCTTTGCTCCCATAGAAAGGAGAAACCTGGGCCATGCCCAACTGCTCTCAGGCCACCTGTGAAGGCAACAACGTCATCACCCTGCAGCCACGCCCATGCCCACAGGTGCAGAAGCCAACCTGCGCCAACGGCTACCCTGCCCTGAAGGTGGCCGGCCAGGATGGCTGCTGCCTGCAATACCAATGCCAATGTGAGCCAGGGAGCCTGCCGGGTGGGTGGGGGCTCGGGTTAGACACCAGGAAGGACTTCCCAAGAGTAGGCAGTGCATGGGTGATGCCCAGCCTCCACCAGGAGTGTCCAGTGCAGAGGTGCCCAGGCACCTGGGCTGTGCCATGTGGGAGAAGGCCCAGGGCTCCGGCCCCAGCTCAGGCCTCCTCCAGCCCCTCCTAGGCAGTTCTGTGCTGGGTGGTGAAGGCGGCGAAGAGCCCAGGACTTCCCGCTCCTCGTGGCGCCCCAGTCAGATGCGCGCTTTGGGAGAGCCCTGGTGGGGCTGCGGAAGCCGGGCGCGCTCGCCCCGCTGAGGCCCCCGGTGCGCCCGCAGGTGTGTGCAGCGGCTGGGGCGACCCCCACTACATCACCATGGAAGGCACCTACTACACCTTCCTGGAAAACTGCTCTGTGGGCAGGACGGGGGGCGGGGATCCGCGGGCAGGGCGGGGCTCAGTGGGCGGGGCGGCTCACGGCCCCGCCCTTCGTCTCTCCTCCGCCTCCGCCAGCTCGGGGTCCAGATCATCTTCAAGGGCAAGGCGGTCAGCCCCGGCTTCGGGAAAGGCGGCATCGAGGTCTCCCAAATCGGCATCAAGATGTACGTGACCATCCCCGAGATCGGCGTCCAGGTCATGTTCACCCGCCTCATCTTCTCGGTGGAGGTGCCCTTCAGCAAGTTTGCCAACAACACGGAGGGGCAGTGCGGTGAGCCCCACACCGCCCCTCCAGCCCTGTCCCTGGTCGTTACCTGAGGCCAATGGTGTCCAGCGTGAGAAGGCGCGGCCCTGACGAGTCCCTGGGGGGCCACGTGGTCAGCAGAGGTGCGTCCCTCAGAGGCGCGCTGAGCCTGCAGGGACACCTGAGGCCCACATCTGTCCACCTTTCTTCGGAACCGTCCCAGGGTCCGGCTTCCTGGGGCCGGGGGAGCACAGGGAGCCAGAGGACTCTGCGAGCGCAGCTTGGGGACACTGGCCCACGGGAAGCTGGAGTGGCTTTCCATCCACAGCCCTGTGACTCCGCCTCCCCCACCCCAGGAACCATCACCAATGATCCCAAGGACGAGTGCCACCTCCCTGGGGGCGGCGATGGTGGCCTCCTGTTCTGACATGTAGGGGCACTGGAAGGTGTTAAACCCCACCAACCATCCTGCCACGGGCCTCCCCCGACGTCCCCTTATGTCTGGCCCACGACCCCTGCCCCATGCCCCCCTTCGCCTATCTGCCAGCTGACGCTGAGCAAGTGAGATTCTGGGAGCGGTTGTGGGGGCGGGATCGCTCTGCTGCCCCACCAATCCGGGCCGAGGGAGGAGGGGCCAGTGGAGAGAGGAGGGGCCTCTTGGATGCACCTGGTGCAGGTCAGAGGGGCCATCCCCAGGCTCCAAGCACAGCCTTCCTGCCTGCAGGAACTCCAGGCTCAGGGCTCGGTGGGGCTGGTTCCCTGTCAGCCTGAGGCTGTGCGGGCCAGCATGGGGTGGGTCTGTGCAAACCCCACACCTAGGCTTGCAGGCTGGAGGGGGAGCCCTGTGGGGAATGGGCAGAAAGAACAGGCCGTGTCACAGCCACATCATTCGGATCCTGGGGCACTCGGTGGCTTGACGGCCCCCCCAGGGGAAGCCTGGCAGCCAGATGCAGGGCTGACCCCGACGTGTCCCTGACTGCAGGGTCTTTGAGCTGTGCCATGCCGTGATCCCCTGAGCCCGTACCTGGAAGGCTGCCTGTTCGAACACTGTCACGTGACCAACGCGGACGTGGTGGCTCCGCCCTGGAGCTGGAAGCCTCACTCCCAGGGCGTGTGCCTCGACTGGAGGAGCTGGACCAACAACACCTGCCGTGAGTGCCCTCCGCCGGGCAGCAGCCACTGGTGGGCTTCCTGGAGGAGGGCGGGCCCCCTGGCAGTGCATGCTGTCTCCTGGAGAGAAGTAGGGGCATCCAGGCAGGGACACCGGGCGCACGGGTGGGCCTGAGGAGGCGGCTGCCAGGCTGCAGCCCCAGCAGATGTGGGCCCTCAGCAGGTACCTGGGTCCGAAGCACAGCCTCAGACTCACTCCCGGCTGGAGCCCTGGGCCTCAGGCATGTCTTCCCTCCGCACAGCCTTCACCTGCCCTGCTGACAAGGTGTACCAGCCCTGGGGCCCCTCCAAACCCTCCTATTGCTACGGGGGCGACAGCACCAGCCCCAGCCTCCTGTATGTGCCTGCCCTCCCTCCCGGACCCCCAGAACCCCCAGGGTGGCCTCCCCCTGCCCTGGACAGCACAGGGGCCCCGCCAACCCTCTGCTCCCCTGCAGGGCCCTTCAGAACGCTGGCCCGGTCACGGAAGGCTGCTTCTGTCCAGAGGGCACGACGCTCTTCAGCGTGAGCACAGAAGTCTGCGTGCCTACCGGCTGCCCGAGTATGTCCCCGCAGTGGGCTTGGGGCTGGCGGGGTGTGCCTTCTCCCAAATGCCTTCTCAGCTACACCCAGGTGGAGGGATGCGGCTGTGTGGACCAGCACTGCGATGCCCACGGGACCTCAACTACTCCCAGGAGCCAGAGCCCCCGTGAAGTCGGGACACTGAGCACAGGCACTAGAACAGAAGGGCCCGGGCCTTGCCTGCAGCCTGGTGTGGCGACCCTCCCGCCAGAGCCCCCTGTATTCCCGGCCACACAGCCTCCACGGCCGGGAGCCTGAGCCCTGGGCTGGGTGGCCGAGCCTGGGGGGCACTGTGCCCCTGCTTCTCCTCTCTCAGGACCCAGCCTGGGTGAGGGCGGGGGCGCTCTTCTGGCCGAGGATCCAGCCGCTGCTCCCAGACTGAAGCATCACGGGGGTCAAAGAGGTAAGAAAAACATGGACAAAAAACTAAAGGAAATCAGGAAAAATATGCACTCACAAAATGAGATATGAACAAAGAGATGAAAACTACTTTTAAAAAGACAAACAGAAATTCTGGAGCTGAAATGTATACCTGATATGGAAAGTTCACTAGAGAGTTCAACAATGACATGAGCAGGCAGAAGAAAGATTTATTGAACTTTGAGACAGGACAATTAAAATGATCAAGTTGGAAGAGCAGAAGAAAATAATGAAGAGAAGTGAACAGATCCTAAGAAACTTGTGGGACATCATCAAGCAAGTCTACATATGCATGATGACAGTCCCAGTAGGGAAGAGAAAGGGAGACAAATATAATTTGAAGAAATAATGCTGAAAACTTCCAAGAAACTCAATAAACACCAAGTAGGATAAACTCAAAGAGATACCTTCTGACATACATTGTAACCGAACTATTGAAAGACAAAGAGAAAATCTTAAAACATCAAGAGCCCTGGCCAGTTTGGCTCAGCGGTTGGAGCGTCGGCCTGCGGTCCAGAGAGACCCGGGTTCGGTTCCCGCTGAGGGTGCGTGCCTCGGTTGCAGTTTGTCCCCGGCCCTGGTTGGGTCATGCGGTTGGCAGCCACTCGATGTGTTTCTTTCAGGTCGATGTTTCTCCCTCTCTCTCTCCCTCCCACTCTATCTGAACAAAAACATCAAGAGAGAAGCTACTTGTTACTTATAAGACATCCTCAATAGGATTATTTACCAACTTATCTCAGAATCCTTGGAATCCAGAAATGCAATGGATGACATATATAAAGTACTGAAAGAAAAAACAGTTAACAGCCCTGGTTGGTTTTGGTCAGTGGTTAGAGTGTTGGTCCTCAGACTGAAGGGTCATGGGTTTGATTCCCGGTCAAGGGCATGTGCTTGGGTTGAAGGTTTGATCCCCTGCCCCAGTCGGGGTTGTTCAGGAGGCAACCAATTGATGTGTCTCTCTCACATCGATGTTTCTCTTATTCTCTCTCCCTCCCTCCCACTCTATCTAAAAATCAGTGGAAAAATATCCTCGGGTGAGGAGTAACAAAAACAAAACAAAAAACAAGCCTACAACAATAACAAAAAACAAACAAACAGAAAACAGTTAACAAAGAATTCTATAGCTGGCAAAACTTTCCTTCAAAAATGAGAGAGAAATTAAGACATTTCTAGGTAAACAAAAGTTGAGGGAGATTATTATTGCTAGACCTACTTTATGAGAAATCCTAAGAAAAGTCCTTCAGGTTGAAACAAAAGCAATTAGGCGGTAAATTAAAGCTATATGAAAAAATAAATTTCCAGTACATCTAAATATGTGGGCAAACATAAAAGCCACTATCATTGTCATTTTGGGTTGTAACTCCACTTTTTATTTTCTATGTGGTTCAAAAATAAATGCATCGCCCTGGCCAGTTTGGCTCAGCGGTTAGAGCGTCAGCCTGCGGTCCGGAGAGACCCGGGTTCGGTTCCCACTAAGGGCACGTACTTCGGTTGCAGTTTGTCTCCGGCCCTGGTTGGTCGTGCGGGTGGCAGCCACTCGATGTGTCCCTTCACGTCGATGTTTCTCTCTCTCTCTCCCTTCCTTTCTCTCCCTCCCACTCTATCTGTACAAAAAAATGGAAAAATATCCTCGGGTGAGGATAAAAAAAACAAACAAAACAAAACAAAAAAACAAAAATAAATGCATCATAATAATTGTAAGTTTATGTTATTGGGAACACAGGTATAAATATGTAAGTTTTTACAGTAACATAAGGAAGGAATGGAGCAATATAGGATTAGAGTCTTTATAACCAACTGAAGTTAAGTTGGTATCAATTCAAATTAGACTATTATAACCTTAGGGTATTATATGTAATCTCATGATAACCACAAAGAAAATATCTATAAAGTAAGCACATAAAGAAATGAGAAGAAAATAAACATTTGTTGCTACCAGAAATCAACTAAACACAAATGAAGGTGGTGATGGAGTAAATGAGGAGCCAAGAAGCCAGGTAACAGACAGAACCAAGTAAAACAATGGTAGAGGTAAGTCCATCCTTATCAATAACTACTCTAAAAGTAACTAAAAATTCTCTATTCAAAAGGTGGAAATGGGCATCCTGGCTGGTTTGGCTCAGCAGTTGGAGTGTCGGCCTGCGGACCAGCGAGCCTCGGGTTCAGTTCCTGCCAGGGGCATGTACCCTTCCCCCAAAAAGTTGGAAATGGGCAGAATTGATTAAAACCCATAATCCAATTGTAAGCTGTCTATAAGAGACTCACTTTAGAACTGAAGACATTTAAGTTGAGAGTAAAATATTAGAAAAGGACATTTCTACAAATAGCAACCAAAATACCAGACAAAAATAAACTTAAATTTTAAAAGGTTACAAGAGATAAAGAAGAATATTATTTATTGATAGAGAGTCAATTCAACAGGAAGCTATAAAACACTTTTAAACATATATGTGCACCAAACAATATAGTCCCAAAATACATGAAGAAACACCAACTTAATTAAGGGATAGATTGTTCCAAAGTAACAGCTGGACATTTCAATGCCACACTTTCAATAGTGAATAGAGTAACCTGAGATTAATAAGAAAATAAAGGATGGGAACCATATTATAAACCAATTATATCTAAGCTATATGTACAGAACAACAGCAGAATATACATTGTCCTCAAGGGCACATGAAACATTCTTTGTGATAAACTGTATGTTACACTCTGAAACACATTGTAATACACTTTAAAAGACTAAAATCATTCAAAGTATCTTTCCAACCACAAAGGAATGAAGCTACAAATCAATAATAGAAGTACAATAGCAAAATTCACAAACAACCAATAAGTCAAAGAAAAAAGTAGAAAAGACTTAGAGATGGATTAAAAACCACAACATACCAAAACTCATAGGAGATTCACCAAAAGAGTGCTAAGAGGAAATGTGTAACTGTAAACACCTACCTTTAAAAAGACAAATGTTCTTAAATCAGTAACGTAACTGTACACCTTAAGAAACTTAAAAGAAAACCAAACCTAAAAGTAGAAGAAGAAAGGAAATAATAAAGTTAATAAATATAATAGAGACTAGAAAACAGTAGAGAAGACCAAAAAAAAGTTGGTTCTTTGGAAGATCAATAAAATTGACAAACCTATAGCTAGATAGACTAAGAAAAAAGAAAGAAAACTCAAGTTTCTAAAATCAGAAATGGGCATTGCTATTGATTTACAGAAAAGAAAGTTATTATTTAAAAGGAATATTTAAAATAAACTTGATAACCTAGAAGAAAAGAACAAATTCATGAAAACACACAATCTAAAGAAACTGACACATAAGAAATAGACAAATTGAATAGACCTATAATTAGTAATGAGATTGAATCAGGAACCAAAACTCTCCCAACAAAGATAAGCCCATGAAGAGGGCTTCACTGGTGAAAACTATGAAACATTTAAAGAAGAATTAATACAATTGCTTCTCAAACTCTCCTGTGAAGGAGGGAACACTTACTAATTCATTCTATGAGTCCATTATTACCCTGACACCAAAGTAAGACAAAGACACTCTAGAAAACTATGGACCAATATCCATTGTGAATATTGATGTAAAAATCCTCAAAAAATATTAGCAAAGCCCTGGCCAATTTGGCTCAGTGGTTAGCACGTCAACCCTCAGACCAATGAGTTGCTAGTTTGATTCTGGTCAAGGGCATGTACCTTGGTTGCAGATTGTCCCTGGCCCTGGTCGAGAGCCTGTGGGAGGCAGCCAGATGATTCATCCTTTTCACATCGATGTTCCTCTCTCTCTGTCTCTCTCCCCACCCCCTCTTCCCCTTCCTTCCTCCTACTCTATCTGAAGATAAATGGGAAAATGTCATTGGCTGAGGAATTAAAGGAAAAAAATTAGCAAACCCTTCAGATGCATATTAAAAGGACTAGACACCAAAACCCAGTGGGTTTTGCTCCTGGAATGCAAGGATGGTTCAGCGTCCAAACATCAACCAGTCACCACATTCACAGAACAAAGTGGTGGGGTAGAGGGGATCGTCACATGCTTATCTTAATTGATGCAGAGAAATGATTTGCCAAAATTCAACACTCTTTCATGACTAAATACAAACAAAACACTCAACACACTAGGAATAGAAGGAAATGCTCTCAACATAATAAAAGCCATGTAAGAAAAACCCACATCAACAGCATGTCAGTGATGAAAGAAGAGAGTGTTCCCTCTGAGATCGAGAACAAGACAAGGATGCCCACTCTGACCATTGCTATTCAGCACAGCCCTCGATGGTCCAGCCAGAACAATTAGGTGGGACAGAGAACTAAAAGGCACCCGGACTGGAAGTGAAGAAGTAAAACTACCCCTCGTCATAGATGACATGACCGTGTATGGAGGGAACTCAAAAAGTTCCACCAAAAAGTGATTTAAGTTTGCTATGGTCTGAATGTGTTCCCCCCAAACCTATATGTTAAAATCCTAACCCCAGCCCTAGCCAGTTTGGCTCAGCAGTAGAGCATCAGCCCTCAGACCATTGAGTCTCAGGTTCAATTCTGGTCAAGGGCACGTACCTGGGTTGCGGTTTGTTCCCGGCCCTGGTTGGGGTCATGGGGGAGGCAACCAGTCGATGTGTTCCTCTCATGTCGATGTTTCTCTCTCTCTCCCTTTCTCTCCTTCCCACTCTATCTGAAGATAAATAGAAAAATATCCTCAGGTGAAGATTAAAAAATAAATAAATAAAAAATAAAAGAAAATCCTAACTCCAAAAGTGATGGTATAAGGGGTGGGGTCTTTGACAAGTGGTGGTGTGGTGAGAGTGTGCCCCCCATGAGTGGGAGTGATGCCTCATAAAAGAGGCTCCAGGGTGGTCCCTAGTCCCCTACTGGCTTTGCTGGAAGTCAGCAGTCTGCAGCCCAGAAGAGGACCCTCAGCGGAGCCCGATCACACTGGCACCTTGACGTTGGATTCTGGACAATGAGAAACCAGTTCCTGTTATTTATAAGCTGCTGAGGCTGTGGACTGGGACCTGGCAGCCCAGACAAACTAGAAGTGAGCTGATACATGAATCCATCATTTGCTATGTTCTAGCAATGAGCAACCCTGGACCATGTGGCTCAGTGGCTGAGTGTTGACCCATGCACCAAGAGGTCGCCGGTTCAATTCCCAGTCAGGGCACGTGCCTAGATTGTGGGCCCGATCCATGGTGGGGGGCATGCAGGAGGCGACCAATCGATGTTCTCTCTCATTGATGTTTCTATCTCTCTCTCCCTCTCCCTCTCCCTTCCTCTCTGTCTGAAGATAAAAGGTAAAAATATGCTCGGGTGAGGATTAAAAGGAAAGTTAAACAGAGCTGTGGTGGGAGACGGCGAGCCCACTCCTCGGCACCGACCCAACGCAGGGAGGCGGACAGATACGCGCATGTCCCTGCACATATGACAACAGGCCACAGGTAGGGGCAGCCTGAGTGTCCATGGACAGAGGACAGATACACAGAGTGTGGTCCATCCACACAGCAGAGTATCTCAGCCTTAAGGGGGAAGGCCATCCTGACCCTGCTGCATGGACGGACCTGGAGGACACTGCTGAGTGAATGAGCAGACACAGGACAGACACTGTGATCCCACTTCTATGAGGTCCCTAGAACAGTCAGATCCATAGACAGGAAGTGGGGGGGGCGGGGAGGGGGTTAGTGTCTGGTGAATTCTCTCAGTCTGAGATGATAAGACTGTTCTAGAGATGGATGGTGGTGAAGTTTGTACACCATGAATGTACTTACTGACACTTAAAAATGGTGAATTTTGTTATGTTCATTTTACTACAAAAAATCATCCCCTATGGGTTTCCTCCTTTGAGCACTCCAGTAGCCCCCAAATTCAGACCAAATGCAAACTCCATATTTCATCTGGCCCAGCCCACCTCGTCACGGGCCCCGCCTCCTTCCCACGGCCCAGTCCCAGTCCCAGTCACACCAGGTGCCTTCGGACCCTCCAGCGGGCCACAGTCGTCCCTGCCCCAGGGTCCTTGCACCTGCTGTCCCCTCTGGGGGAGCTGGTCCCCTAATTTGCAGGCGCTGCCTCCTCCCCTTCCCTCGGCTCGGCTGCCACCTCGCCCCGCACAGCCCCCACCCTCTCTGTCCTTGTCCAGCGGAGCCCCCAGTACTCAGGGCAGCAGCGCCCAGGGCTCAGCACAATTGGCTGGAAAGAAGGAAATAGGAGGGGAGGGAGGGAGGGAGGAAAGGACACCAGCCAGGGAAGGGACCTTCATGATGACCAGGAAAACAGAAGATGGCAGCATGGGGCGGCAGCATCTTGGGAGAAGGTCCCCGCATCCTTGCAGCCCTGGTGGGTTAGGGGGTGGGTTTGGCCCTTCCCACAGCGGAGCAGCTCTGGGGCCAGGACGCCCAGATGGAGCATGAGCCGCCCCCCACCCAGCTTCACCCAAAGCAGGGCTGTCAGCCTCCTCTGCACCCCACAGCCCAGCACAGGCGGAGGGGCTCAGTACTGTTTGTTGATGGATGAGCATTGGTTTCTTCTAGACCAGGTTGGTCCCCTGAGTCTCGCTGGAAGTGCCCTGTGTGTGTTTGGGGCAGGGACAGGGTTGGCCATCCCAGGGCCTGAGGTGCCTTCTCGCCTGGATCACCCTCCCGGCCTGGACCACCCTCCCTGCCTAGACCCCCCTCTCTGCCTTGACCCCCCACCCCACTGCCTGGACCAGCCCCCCATGCCTGGACCACCCAGCATTAAACTTGTTTTCCTCAAGGCCCACTGGTCACACCACTGGGCCTCTCAGCTCACTGGGAGTGTGAACCCCTCGGGACAGAGACTAGGGCTGCTGGGACCCCCAATGCCGCTCATGTCCATGCAGCTCTCTGGGGGGCAGGAAGCACGTGGGTATAATGCCCACCCCCAGAGCACACAGACTTACGCTGAACACACCTGGGCTTCAGGGCTGTGCCCAGTCCTCCTGGCCCCACCGTGCAAAAGTATAATTATATTGTCATAATTGGGAGTAAAATGTCATATGTGATGTGATGTTATAGTATCAAGAATATAAAGTATCCTGTAATATCCATATCAAAATGAGAAAATGACTAAAAGAGAATAGCTTGAATTATATCATGAAGTTATATGACTAGTTACAATGAGTTTTTAAATCTAGAGATGGTACAAATGTTGTTTTATAATAAAGGCTCAAAAATACTTTAAAACAGCTACTATATTATTAATGGAACCTTTGGGAATGTAGAGGATTCATTAAGATTTTGAATTTAAAGGATCAATGAGTGTATTAATTAATAACCTCAATCAGTATTCTTAATATAAGAAGAAACTAAAACCAATTTTCTGGAGGGTTATAAGCATAAGAAAATGAAAGTTTAGTAGATGCATAAGTACTTATTTATGATGTAACAGTGAGTATAGAACAGGTGCTAAGGCATCTCTATTAGTGTTGATTCAATTAGTGCAGAGTGGCAGGCCGGTCACATAGCAAACATTGTGAATCAGGCAAATACAGAAGTGCCCCTTATCCACGGATTCATTTACCTATAGTCAAACACGGCCCGAACAGTCATCAAATCAGCAATTCACATGTTTTAAATTGTTCTGAGTAGCAGGATGAACTCCCCTACCTTCCTGCCTTGTCGTGCCTGCTGTGAATCCAGCGTATCCATGCAGCATCCACCCGCCCACTAGTCACTGAGCAGCTGTCAGTCATCGATCATTGTTAGAGAGAGACAGAGACCACATTCACATGACTTTTAGTACAGTGTATTGTAATTGTTCTCTTGTATAATTAGTAACTGTTCATCTCTTACTGTGCTTTTATATGTCAAACTTTATCATAGGCATGTACGTGTTGTAAAACGTAGTCTACACAGGGTTCAGTACTATCCACAGCATCCACTGGGGGTCTCGGAAGGTATTCTCCAGCAGATGAGGGGCTACTATAAATAAGTTGAGACAATGACATTAAGGAGCAGGATGAAATGTAAAATGTACCCCCCCCCCCAATGTTTGATTCCGGAATTACGGTCAATATGTAGACACATAGAAAGCCAAGCAGCGAATGCTTTAGGCTTTGTGGGTTATGTGCCCTGTCGCCACTACTCAGCTCTGCCGTTGCACAGGCACACCTCGGAGACACCGCCAGTTAGGGTCCAGACATTCGCAGTCACTGAAGTGAGTATCTCAAGAAAAGCAAGTCGTAATCTTTTTATTGGTAGAAGGTCTTGCCTTCAATCTGCAAAGAAATGCAACAACATCTGTGACGTGTCATAAAGCAAAGCACAGTGAAGGGAGTATTACAGCAGCAATAGACAGCGGGCGAAGAAGCCGAGGGGTCTTTCAAAACACATTTTATTTATGAAAACAGGTGGTGAGCGGGGTTTGTCAACCTCTGACCTAGATGGTGATGTGGCTTTGGAAAAGCTCTTAACCTTCATTCACTTCAACTTGAAGACCTATAAAATATGGACAATGACCTTTCTCACAGAGTGTCACCTTTCTCAATCGCGGGCTCATGCACCAGAGACCCTGAAATAATTCCAAAGCTGTCCTGGACTTACCGAATCCGAAGTAGCAGGTGGCACCTGTAGTTCTGTTTCTACAAACCTTCATACAGGTCTGCTGGGGCCAGTCCAACATCAGGCTAACAGCTGGCTGAGCTGACTCTAAAACATTTATATGGAGTCAAACATAATACGAACATTCCAAGCTCAACAAAGCAAGCCTGTTAACACTATGAAAAACGGACTAAAAATGACCAAGGATGGCTCTGAAGAACAAGTTCAAGGAATGGCCATAGCAGGCCCCAGACGTGCTAGAAGGCAAGAATGATGGTTCCTACGCCAGTCAAGCCTTGAGCGTGAAAGGGCCAGTTTAGTAAACGTGCCCCTAGGTGGGCTTCAGCACCCGCCTAATACAATTATTTTCTTCTCTATCTTTCTCTCTCAAGTAATGTTCCAGTCCTAGGAGATTGGTGCGTAATTCAAACATAAGGATGTAAAATTCTCAGAATACATCCCTTTTCTCATCTCCTTCTGTCTAGGTTCAGGGTGTTCTCCCTCAAAATTGTCTTTATTCCAATCACACACATTTACTTAGAAAAACTCTACATGTCATTCATGGTGTGATTGAGTATTATCCTTGACAGGAAACTCCTATCATATGGTCAATCATTTATTATGACAGTTATCACACTTAAAATCATTAGTATACATATGTATTCTTTGCAAAACTCTGGTTCTGCCCTGGGTGGTTTGGCTCAGTGGTAGAGCATCAGCCTGCAGACCAATGAGTCATGGGTTTGATTCTTGCCAAGGGCACTACTTCGCTTGCAGTTTGTCCCTGGCCCTGTTTGGGGTTGTGCGGGAAGCAGCCAGTCAATGTGTCACTCTCACATTGATGTTTCTCTCTCTCTCTCTCCAACTCTGTTTGAAGATAAATAGAAAAATATCCTCAGGTGAGAATTAAAAAAAAAAAAAAACTCTGATTCTGAGGTCAGATACTATATTTTATTTATTGTAATACCCCCAGAATTTCACTTAGTAATTGGCAGCAATTTGATATAAAATACAAGTAGTTGGAATAATAAATGAAAACTCCATTTCTATGTAGAATAAAAACAGGTTGTAATAAAGGTAAATTCATTACATAGATAATAGTAAAGACAGAGAAGTATAAAGTGAAGATGAGATGTTAATAAATACAACATTGCCCTGGTCAGTTTGGCTCAGCAGTTAGAGCATTGGCCTGCAGACCAGAGAGTCCCGGGTTTGGTACCCACTAGGGGCATGTGCCTCGGTTGTAGTTTGTCCTCAGCCCTGGTTGGGGTCATGTGGGTGGCAGCCACTTGATGTGTCTCTCTCACATTGATGTTTGTCTCTCTCTCTTATTTCCTCTCTCCCTCCTGCTCTATCTGAAGATATATTGAAAAATGTCCTCGGGTGAGAATAAAAATAAAACATAAAATAATAAAATAAAATAAAACAAATGCAACATAACTTTGGTAAAGCGTATGGACATGTACACATTTACATGCAAACTTTGTTACCCAGGGAAAGCAGAGCGACAAGGGATGGGAAACTTGAGATGCTTTCCATCCCTTTTAAATCGTGGTAATTCAAGAAATCACAATAGTCTCCCACCTCACCCGTTCAATGCAATCAAACTATTGTAAACAATGACTGCCAGTAACCAACTGCACCCACATAACGGATGGTTTCTGTGACTACCTCTCAGCTGTGCTGTTCCTCTGATACTGAAGATGAGCTCGCTCACACATTTCTGATGTCCTGCTCTGAGTGTCTACACTAGGGCTATGATTTGCAAAGCAACAAGTCAGGGCAGAAGTACTGATATCTGCTGCCACATGAATTAACCCGTGAAATGTGATGCCAGTTTAAAGAAGCCAGTCACAGGAGGCCCACAGCATGTGGTCTGTAGACTGAAAGTTGAGCAGTGGTTGCTGAAGGAAGAGAGTAATAAAAAACATGTTCTGAAATGAGATAGAGATAATGATTGCATCACTGTGAGTGTATTTTTAAAAATCCACTGAATTGGCCCTGGCCTGTTTGGCTCAGTGGTTACAGCATCGGCCAGTGGACAAGAGAGTCCCAGGTTTGGTTCCCGCTAAGGGCATGTCCCTTGGTTGCAATTTGTTCCCGGCCCTGGTTGGGGTCGTGTGTGGTGACCACTCGATGTGTCTCTGTCATGTCGATGTTTCTCTCTCTCTTTCTCCCTCTCTCCTTCCCACTCTATTTGAAGAAAAACACAAAAAAAAATGTCCTCAGGTGAAGATAAAATAAAAATCCACTGAATTGTACACTTAAAAAAATGAATTACATTATATCTCAAGTGAATTCTATCTCAAAATTGTTATAAAAATTGGGAAAAACAGTTTCATGCACAGTCAGGCAACAGAACAAGTTAAAATCTGTACCTCTTTGGAAAATATATGGCATGTTGCATCTATAGTTCTGTATGTCTTCTCAATTGTTTATGCTGCCTTCTACATTTTAAAGATTTTGTTTTAATACAGAACATTTCATTGAGCAATGTGACAGAAGCTCTATGTTCTTGTTGCCATAATAAAAAGACTACTACCAATTTGTTCTGTTTATTTTGGACATAAATGTAAATGCCTTTTCAATCAATAGCCTGGGTTTATAATTCTTATATTATTGAATATCAAAATTTTTATTTATTTATTTATTTATTTATTTATTTATTTATTTATTTATTTATTTTTATTCTTACCAGAGGACACTTTTTGCATTTATCTTCAGATGGAGTGGGAGGGAGAGAGGGAGGAAGAGAGAGAGAGAAACATCAATGTGAGAGAGACACATAGAGTGATTGACACCCACACAACCCCAACCAGGGTCGGGGACAAACTGCAGTCAAGCTACGTGCCCTTAGCAGGAACCAAACCCAGAACTCTCTGGTCTGCAGGCCGATGCTCTAACCACTGAGCCAAGTTGGCCAGGAATAAAAATTATTTTTAAATGATATGCTTAGGTAACTTGATTTTCTTATCTCTATTTTTCTAATGTTCTCTTGGGCAGTACAAAGTTCAAATTGGTCAACAATTATTAATATTCAGATTTTGAAACTGCCAATTAAGGGGCATGCATTACAAAGTATAAGAATAAAATACTTATTTTAAAAAGATGAAAATTAATAAAACGTTGCTACCAATCTATATCAGAAAAGACCATGTCAGCCCCAGGCAACTCCTTTTGTCATGGCAAGTAGTTTAGAAACTGCTGCAATTCTTCAGGAATACGGCTAATGAGAAACTTGACAACATCACTTGGAAAGATGACAGATACAACATTTTTCTTTCATTTTCTTTCTGTTCTTTTAAAGTGTTATTTTTGAAGTGAAAAAGGAAAGCCTATAGGGAAAAGAAATAATAGAAGTGAGCTGAATGATATAAACTAAAATAAATAATAGTGCTTCCTTTTGTTTTAATAGAACATTGGGTTTGAAACAGAGGAGCAGAAACTATAACTTAGTTTCCTAATACTCAAAATAAGTTTATTTCTAAGCTCATACTTTTCAGGCTGTTGAGAAATATAACTTCAGCCATTCGGAAATATTTTCTACTCTCTTCGAAGGCTAGAGTCAGAGCAATAGAACTTCAGTATCCAGAATAAGCAACTTACACGGGAATACGAATTTCCACTTACAGACTCTATTTTATGAAGTGAAATGAATATCAATTTTGAATACTCACTCCACTGCGTAACTTCAGGGTCTCCAGGTCCCTCTGACAGGCTGGTGTCAGAGTTCAGAGGGACATTTTAAAGAAATATGACAGAGGTAAAAGCCATTTGTTTGTAGAGGGCGTTATTGAAAACATCATCACAGTCAACATACAGGCTCCGAGCTAGCTCCTGTCTAAAAGCTCTGTTTCAAGTGGCCTCGGGGGAAAGTTCACAGGACGACCTGGGTGCCCTCTGGTTTCCCAGCACGTGTCCTTTCTCTTTAACCCTCCTGACGCTCTGGCACCGGGAGACCCCCTCGCCCAGGTGACTGCGGGGTCTCACTGCTCCCACTTGGCACTGCCAGGAAGATGGTCAGTTTCTCTCCCTTTTTGCTCTCTTTTACCTTCCTTCACCCCAAATTCCTGCTTGATCCCTGGCTTCCTTGCTTTCCCTAAACCCAGCCTGGGAAACCTTCTTTCGTTCCAGGGTTGATCTATACTTGCTGGGTCTGCTCATGATGACAGATGGACATCAGATGATAGATAGATAGGTGGATAGTGGACAGATAGACAGAGAGGTGATAGATATACATGGATGTAGACACAGATGCATATACAGATATTCATTCTACTCAAGTGTCTATTCCTAGACATAGCTTTTGGTTTTTAGATTAAAAAACAAAAACCAGGAAGAGTCATACATTAACTTTGCTTTCTATCTTGTCACTTAAATTCTTAAACTGGAAAAAGAAAATGGTAATATAATGTATTATGATGTAATATGGTATTCTATAGATAGAAATAAATAATAAATAAATGTCTCTAAACATGTTTACACTAAGCTAGGTGACTAAAAACAACTGTAACATGTAGTAGGTTATTTTTAATTTTTATAAATAATGATCTTCCGAGAACATTTAAGAAAGTGAACGTATAAGCAGGAGACTTACATGGTTAACGGAGGATTTCTGTTACTAAAGAACTAAAATTATTCTATTACCCATAATCAGGCTGTAACATTCAGGGTTTTTGAAATTATGTTGTATGCAATACATGTGTAATGTCTTACAAAGCATTAAAGTATAAGCATTAAATAAAAAAATACTTTAATAGCCACTTAAACTTTTATTTTTTTTTAGTTAGCTTAAATTTTAATAGATAAAAAAAAACTGACTTCAATGTTAGGGAGAAACTGCCTTTGATGATTTTGTAAAGGATTAATCAGAAAAACACCTGGAGTTGGATCTGATGATTTTTATGAATTCTGAACATATTTCCTTAAGTAAAATGTCAAAAAAAAATTAAAGTCTGGATTTCTTTTCTTTAAAAAAATCTGGTTTCAGCTTAGAGATAGAGAGAGCTGGAAAGACTCTCATTCTTATCCATACAACATTGAAAACCCTGTAGAAGGTGCACATTAGTTACTTTCCTCGAACCTAGCACAGAACTGAGATCGCAGCGAAATTAAGTGACCTGAAACCTTGGGAAGGAGAGCCAAGTGCAGCGAGGAACAGAAGCCTCTCATTTGAACACCTGGAGTAGGCAGTAAATACAGATGAAAGTTTAAAATGAATTGTGAAAGATGGACTGGACTGCTGTGGGAAGCCCCCTGGGGCTGCAGACAGGAGGGTTTCACAAAGTTTTGCAGTCTTAGCCTTCTGAACCTGACCAGCAGATGATAGAAAACAATCAGGGAGAAGCCAAGAATGGTCTTTTTCTGACACTGCCTGGGGAAGCAGAACAGCAGTGACTCCTGAGACTTTGCCCAGATCCCGCCTCCTCTACCTTTCATTCAGAATCCAAGATTTAACCTGCAGAGAGAAAACAATAAAAAGAGCCGCCCTAGGGCACTGGTAAAAACTCATTGCAGCTTATGGGAGGGAAAAATATATACGTACCAATATCTTCCAGAGCTTGAAAGAGAGCGAACAAATTTCACTCACTATTTATAGAACCAACATTTCCTTCATACCAAAATGAGAAAGAATATTAAAATAAAATAAAAACTACAGACAAATGTGTCTTATAAAAATAGATGTAAAAATTCTCACCCAAATTTGAACATTCTAATTCAGCAATATACACAAGGAATAATACATCACCACCAAGTAGAATGTATCCCAAGAATACAAAACTGGTGCAACAATCAATGCAATTCTCCATATTAACAGACAAGAAGAAATGCTGTATTATCAGCTCATTTAATGCAAAAGAGCATTTGAAAACATTCAACACCCATTCATTACTAATATTATTAGCAAACAATGCATAGAAGAGAATTACCTTAACATAATAAAGGGCATACTTTTATCCCAAAGTTCAGGAAATTAGGCAAAATAAAAAAATAAATAAATAAATAAATAAATAAATAAATATAAATAAAATTAATATACATTGTAAAGAAAAATATTGAAATGAAGCTATTCATAGGTGTTTTATTTTAAATATAGGAAACCCAAAAAAATTGACAAACGTGAATGTGTTTACCTAGGTATAAGGTAAAGTCAATAGCACAGCCACAGTCCTAGGCTTTGAGAACTGTAATAGCATGTTTTGATGTCTAGACTATCCAGTACCTCTTCAGACTTTCCTTTTTTGAGGGGTTTATTAAGTTCTTCTTGAGTGTTTTCCCCCATGGAAAGTGTGTAATTAATATTTGTTATTAGAGAAAAAACACAATTTTATTGGGCTTTTATTATTCATAAAAATACATTAATCAATGAATCTAGTAATTTTGCATTGGGATTGTGTTGATGATTTTGATTGATTCTTACCATATTTTCTTAAGTAAATTATATTTAAGTTGTATGTATTGGGATACACACACACAAACACACACACACACATATATAAAATCTTAGAGAAGTAAATCAATGAGACATTTTTTCTTCTTTACGATGTTGAGTACACATATCTGTAAGCGAAGGGTACAAAGGATAGCTTTCCATTTGTTCAAATAAACTATGAGCTTCTAAGTAGTTTTTATTTCCCCCTCATACAAATGTTGCACATTAAAAAAAATTAATTCTCTGGCATTGTATATTTTTATTGTTCTTTTAAATGGGGTTTTCTCTTCTATTGTATCTTGTAACTATTTGTGTCTATGGAGGCGATAGAAGTGGGTAGAAGCAGCAGCCGCGTTCCTGACAAAGCCTGGCCCTGCGTGTGGGGAGCTGTGCGGCAGGAGTGCCTGGGACACACCTCGGGAGCAGTTCCCAGCTGGGGAAGGTCCTGAAGGGGGCAGAACTGGGTGGAGCCTACTCAGCAGTTCACTGGCCACAGCGGGCCTCAAGCCTTCCCGGGAACGTGGAGGTGAGTGCGGCATGCCCGCCACAGCTGGGCGTCATTATCTGAAGGTCTGAAAGAAAGCTAAGAGTGAGAACGAGAGAAAACTAATAATGGAGCCCCGAGGAATATTTAATGAACAAGCAGGGGAAGGAGACTTTGAAAGTAGAGTAAAAAGAACACTAGAAGTGGAGGTAGTTTGGGAGCTTTGTCAAATATCTAAGGACTCATGGTAAGGACTGAAAATGTTGATGTCTTTGCAAATGACTGACTGCGAGTTTTGATTATGTTTTCTTGTTTGTTTTTCAAAGAGCTGGAGAGCACCTGCTGGTCTTGAACCACCCTTGGACAAGAGTCCTTAGCAAACTGAAAGTTTGATGCAAAGGAACCGCAGAGCTAAAGCCAACTCTGATTATGTATTTTAAAATCAGAAAGAATGTTAGAGTAGAATGTGGGTTGGATGAGAAAAGTTGTTTCCCAGAAAACTGAGTATAGAAAATATTAGAAGAATGCTACAGAGTAAAAAAATATATTAAATATAAAGGGGGTAAAGGGGACTAATGGATCATGAGAAATCTTCTAAAAGCCCCAGGCTCCATATGAAATTATTATTTATTTTTACAGTATTTAGATTTTATCCAAAGTGACTTGATAGAAAAAGAAAAAGATGGGTTAGTGTGAAGTAAGGTCATGGTGTTTGTGGTAATAGCTTAATGCTTTTTGTATGTTAAAAAGTCAGTCATTTACTGAAAGTGAGGGAGAAATTGGAAGTTAAGTTTAAAAAACTTGGGAAAGTCCAGTTTTGAGCTATGAAGACTGGGAGAGAAAGCTAAGAAGGAAAATACCAAGGTTTCTGGCCTGCACTGATATCTGACTTAAGTTGGAACCACAACTGTATAGTAACATCAAATAGACCTGTGCTGTCCAAAACAAGTCGGTATCCATGTGTCTATTAAATTTAAATTAATTAAAATAAAATAATAATTCAGTCTCTTAGATGTATTAGTCACACTTCTGGCATTCAAAAGTGACTCGTTGGACAGAACAGATATAGGAGATTTCCATCATTGCAAAAAATTTATTTGAGCAGTCTAGATGGGTAGTGTGTTAGTGATAGGGTACAGCAACCCAGAAGCAACAGCTAAGAGTACACATATTTAAAGAGATTTAGAGCCCTGGGCGGTTTGCTTCAGTGGTTAGAGCATGGGCCCACAAACTTATGAGTCTAGGATTCAATTCTGGTCAAGGGTATGTACCTTGGTTGCGGTTAGCCCCCAGCCCTGGTCGGGTCATGCGGGGGGCAACCAGTTGATGTGGCTCTGTCACATCACTGTTTCTCTCTAACTCCCTCCCGTACTTCCACTCTATTTAATGTTAATGATAAATGGGAAAATATCCTTGGGTGAGGAATAAAAAATAAAAAAGTAAAGGGGTTTAGAGCTACCGTGATGCTTATGGAAGTGGATCCTGAGACTGGTGCTAAATAAAGGGTGTTTGCAAAGCCTAATCTTTTTTGCAAAACCTTATCTGCATATGAAAAGACAAGAAGAATAGGAAAGAGTTGATACATAAACTACACTTGGAAGTATCTGGGACTGGGGTATTTGATGAGGCTGAGGCAGGGAATGAGAGAGAAATTGAAAGGGAGATAAGTTTAAGATTTCACAGGTGGAATTATTCCCAGTGAGGATAAAGCTCAGGGTGTGGTGGAAATGGAATGGATTTGTAGGTTCACTGAGGTTTACAGAGTCAAGGAAATATAGAGTGTCCCAAAAAATGTATATACAACTTTGAATAATTATTCAAAGTTGTATATACATTTTTTGGTAAAGCCAGCATTAATTATAATATATTTCTTTCTTTTTTTTTATCCTCACCTGAGGACATTTTTTCCATTTTTTGTTCAGATAGAGTGGGGAGGGAGAGAGAAAGAGAAAGAAACATCGATGTGAAAGGGACACATCGAGTGGCTGCCACCCGCACGACCCAACCAGGGCCGGGGACAAACTGCAACCAAGGTACATGCCCTTAGCAGGAACCAAACCCGGGTCTCTGGACCACAGGCCGACGCTCTAACCGCTGAGCCAAACCAGCCAGGGCTAATTATAATATATTTCACTTTCAAAATGTAATAGAATCTACAGACACTCTGTATACATTTTTGGGGGACACCCTGTATGTTCCTGGACAGATAAACTAATTTGAATGTTGAAGTCACATAACAAAATATTACGTTTAGAAATAAATGGTTAGAAAAACCACTTGATAAACGACAGAAATAAAGAACAGTAGGAGTGATATAGCCAAATGACAAATGATCCTTAAAGAAATAGGGATGAAGAAGCATAGGTGTGGAACCTAACTTGAGTTTTATGAACCAACCACATTGGTTATATTTTAGTCTATCATTGTCATATTACTATTACTTTTTCTACATATGAATGAGAAGGTAGCAAAGAAAAACTGGGAAATTGTGAAGGGTGGTGTTAGATACATCTGGACTTTAAATCCCAGCCCTCTAACATTTACCTGACATTTTATTTGTGGTAACATTACATAACTTGACTAAATTTACATTTTCCTCTTTGATGCTCCAAGAGCATCATGTAGATTCAACAAAATGATACTTGGGCCCATCTCCTACTTAGCCCTCTCCTTTTTCTCACTGTGTTCCAACCATATGCTCGATTTCAGTTCATGGAACACAACATATTCATTTTTAACTTTAAAGCCTTTGCATTCCTGTATCAGCTAGGGCTCTAGCACAGAAACAGAATCAGTAGGATATCTATCTATCTATTTATCTATCTATCTATCTATCTATCTATCTATCTATCTATCATCTATCAATATATATATGTTTTAGGACAATGAAAAGCTAGGAAAATTCTGGGACAAGAGGAATAGGGAAACCGAGGCAGGAAATTAAAGCCAAAAAGTTTTGCAGACTACTTGTAGCAGGGCCTTATCTTGAGAACAAAGTTAAAACCTCTCTTCACAGGAGAATGCAGGCGAGGAGGGGATCAAAGACCACTTAATTCAAATCATCCTGAAATTGTTAGAACAGCAGAGAGGAAGAGAAAAGAGGAGTATAAACAAAAAGCCAGGTGTTTTCCATAAATTGTGGAAAAGTGACAGTAAAGAAGAGGAAAGACTTTTAGAATGAATCTGTACCAGGATATCTAGCAAAGGAACTTTTTTAGAAAAGTTATGGACAGAAGGGTATATAAGATAGAAACCGTCCACCTTACTTGCTCCTCAGATTAGCTGAGAGCCCGTCTGTGCTTCATAAGCAGCTGTAGAGGTTGGTTTGCTTTGTTTCATTAATGTGCATACTTTAATGTTTTAATAAATTCACTTGCAATGCAATCAAGGGCTCTCCTATGAATTCATTTATATGAGAAAACAAGGATTGAGGTTGGGGACAGCCCACTCCCTCTGATTCAGTGGGCTGTCCAATTACACCTCTCTGGTGTCTGTGAGCGGTGTCTGTCACATCTATATAATTAATCAGTAGAATGTGTGCGTGTGTGTATATATATATATATATAATTTTTTACACAAAATTGGTTTACACTGTGAGGGATGGCTAAACAAATCCAATATCTACAGGACAGGCCTTCAGGAGCGACAGGCTGGAAATTCGTGCTCATGTGCCAACGCTGTAGTCCACAGGTGGAATGTCTTCTTCCCAGCAGAAAGAAACCTCAATTCTGCCCTGAAGGTCTTTGAGCTGATTGGATCAGGCTCACCAGATAATTGATATTTTTCTTACTTAATGCAACTGATTGTAGACATTAGACACATCTACCACATAACTTCACAGCAAGACCTACATCAGTAATTGATCAAATAACTGGTGTTTGAATAGCCTGACCAACTGACACAAAACTGACCGTTGCAGCTCTTTAACTCAATGCCTGAGATGCTTTCCCTTGATCTTCATGTACCTGCACACTGTAGACATAGGTAGATCTTTTCTGACTGCCATTGTAATATACCTTGTCCATTTGTTATATATCTCAGCAGCTATGTTTATTACTTTTATACTGTGACTATTTTTAAAATGTATGTGTTTCATTTATTTCCAGCCTCCTACACTTACATTAAAGACAAATATCATGCCTGTCCAGTTCACTGCTGTATCACACATCTCACACTGATCTTAGCACACAGTATGTGCATAGTAGTAGCTCAATAAATGTAATTAAATAAACTAAAAAAAAAAAAGCATAAGCATAAGCATTCAAACAAGTACAGTTTTCAATTTTTCCAGGAGTCAGACTTTATTCTATGACTCATAAAAAAGTTAATGAATTGTTTTTTTTTGTTGTTCTGTCTTACAAAATTGTATTTGTAGATTTTCTTACATATTTATTGGCTATATACACACACACCAACCAACCTCTTCCCTCACCCATATATGTGTGTAAAGAGTTTACTTGAAAATTTAGATTGCTTATTTCATGTCATGTTATAAAATGTAATACATTATATTTTAAAATTTTGGATCATTTATACATTGACAGTCTATTATGTGTGTGTATGTGTGTGTGTGTGTTTTAACATTCTATAAATGTGATTAGGTTATAGAGTTTATAATGTACTGTGCACTTTTTTCATTTCCCTTTTTTGCTAGTCTCTTTGCTCTTTCTCTGCCAATATTACCACTCGGTCCACTCCTGTTCACTCCTGAAATGCGTTTTTAATATTTTTATCTATGCTTCTATAAGTACGATCAAACATATATGGGATCATAGTATATGCTTAGTGTTGTTTTGTTACTCAATAGACCTTGTAAAATCAATTGAGTACTACAAATCTAATTCAGTCTTCTTAGCCACATGAGAATATATGTGCCATCATTTTTTGAGCATTTTCTGTATTTGTGGGCACGCACTGAATTTCCATATTGTAGCCCTACAATCAGTTCTTCAATGCATGTCCTGGAAACCTCCGCTTCTATTTTGATGTAATGTAACAAGGAGAATGCGTGAGGGTCACCAGGCATTTTTCCAAACCAGCTATATCAGTTCACGTTTTTATGAACAATTATCTGTGGACAGTTATCTCTAAATTATTGCCACAAATAGATCTTTTTGCTCTTTTAACTTTTGTAAGTCTAATTGAAGTAAATTGACCATTTATTTACTTTGAACATTTGGATTTATTTAGGAGTTCTCTTCATATAATTAAGTATATATTTAATTGTCCAACTAAAAACACAGGTAATTCTAAATGCTTTTTACTGAAAAGGAGCTTCTACAACCATATTTCTTTATTTATCTTTAAGAATTGTGCATATCCTTTTGATTATCTGGGCGTGTCTCAGGAAAAACTGTGTTTGAATTTGTCAGGTTCCTGAAAAAGGACCCTGAATACACATTTGGCATCGGTGCTAAAAAGCTAAATAATTTTATGATTTTTTTAAACGAATTTTCTTCTTCTTTATGAATACATGCAAAATAAGTTTGTTCACTTGAAAATTAGGCTGCTTTGTATTATCTCATGTTGTAAAACATACTGTATATTTGTGTTTAAAAATGATGAGTCATTTTGAAATTTACCATTTATCTAAACAGAACTATAAATATCACATAATTTTTAGGAAATAAAAATATTTCTAACTTTGGTAAAAGCCAAAATGAAAAAATGGTCACCAAAGACAATTAAAGTTTTCTGTTGATTTTAGTTTTCCTTTTCTGGGCAGCAGTATATACATACTAATTTTTAACTTTTTAGTATTAGTGAATGTATATATTGTGGGTATAAGAAATTACATGAGTATTTTTTAATGCACATGTGTGCTGGAAAAATCAATAAACAAAAGTCTGACCATACTTCTCAGTTCTGAATAAAACAATGCATCAATTTTATAAGGAGATATTAGACTTATAGCTTGCTTGAATATTCATTTACTTGCTGTACTAAATACTTTTTTCTTGAATAAATTTTTAGAAATTATAACTGGAACACAAAGCAATGTTGAAAGGTTATATCCATGAACACATTTTTTTAAGTAAAATTATCATGTCTTCTCTTTATTTAAAATACAAGAACATGCAAAATGAAAATGATTTTATTTATTTATTTTTTTTATCCTCACCTGAGGATATTTTTCCATTTTTTGTACAGATAGAGTGGGAGGGAGAGAGAGGAAGAGAGAGAGAGAGAGAGAAACATCGATGTGAAAGGGACACATCGAGTGGCTGCCACCCGCACGACCAACCAGGGCCGGGGACAAACTGCAACCGAAGTACGTGCCCTTAGCGGGAACCGAACCCGGGTCTCTCTGGACCGCAGGCCGACGCTCTAACCGCTGAGCCAAACTGGCCAGGGCATGAAAATGATTTTATAATCCTTCTTCATATCATAAACTTAAAAACTATTCTTTAAAAAAAAATTTTATATAAAATAAAGAATGAAAAACTTTTGCTAAATTTACAATGTCTCATCTCACTTACACATTTTCCAAATATTTTAGCCACTTTTCTCTTGTTGACAATAGCTGTGATTGGTTTCTAACTGTGCTTTAAAAATGACCCAGTATAATCATACAATATGTCTGGGCATTTATATTTTACCTACCTCCTATCCCAGTGGTTACTAATTGGTGTGCAAACTTGCCATAGGTTTTGATCAACTGCTATCAGCCAATAGGGCACTAAAGGTAATATAGAGAGCTATTGGAAGTGAACATGAGATTAGGGGATAAACATACGGGTGATACAAAGAGAGTCATTACTTTGGGGGTTTAGCCCTCTCCGGGCTTGAATTCCCAGAACTGTGATATGACATGATGACTAAAACTATAATGAGGGCCACACGAGAACACTAGAGAGGCTTCTTCTATAGCTGAAAGTTGTATATCATGAGTTATCTTTTGTGGCAAAATATTTTCCTCATCACTATTCTGGACTGATGATGGTGGGATAATCATGTTGGCTTAAGACACTTATCACATGCAGCTACAAGAATTTTAACAAACTACTAATATTAGGTTTGTTTGTTTTTTAAAAGAAAATTACACACACATACACATACACACACACATATACATATAGTCAAGTAGAATAAATTTGGTATAATTCTTATCTTGCTTGTTTTAAGGATACAAAATTATTAAGGTATGACCCTGAGCCTCAACAAAAAGTAGAGTTTGATAAAGGTTTTATAAAAGATAAATAAGCACATGCTAAAAGAAAATAAGAAGCTTAGAAAATAGTCAATGCAAACCTTATAATATTTCACGCAAAAAAGCAAAATGTAAAAGCAGTTTTTAATAATATATAAAATATATTTAATAACATTTTCCATAAATCTGAACTAAAAGCCCACATTTCCCTCCTGAGTGTCCTCAGCACAGAGCGGACCACATCGCACGCGTGGAGCCTCACCTAAATGTTCAGGACACGGGCACATGTTCTGTCCTCCTTCAGATCCCTTTGCCTTCTCATTAAATTATTCCTTTTATAAATTCACTGCCTCAATTTTTATATCCAAAACTTACTAATGTGAGAAATCAGTAGCTCTCAGTTCGTGCACATTAGGGAAACACTACACGCACAGCCTTTCATTGACAGAGCTCTTCAGAACAAGCCTGTCCCCAGGCGAGAGGTCAAGGTCCATTACAGAAGACAGGGTGCTTCTGACCCTTCATAGCACAGTGTGCTCTTCTGGCAAGTGTGGAACATAGGAAATGTGAAAAACAGCCAGATAGACAAACATTTTCTGCCATGTCTATTGGTAGATTGTCAAAAAAAAAATCTGTTTTTACCTCGTTCACAATTCCCATACTGGATATCTAATGCACCAATTTGTATTGACTGTGTACCCTGCATTTTGTGTAAAGATGAAAAAAAAGACATATAGTAAAGCATTTTTTGGTGCTAAAATGCTATGTTAGACACCTTAATTTGCCACAAGTGAGACTAAATTAGAGTTTAAAATGAGAACATTGCTACCCTATTCTTCTGGTAGCAGTGTAGCATCCTAACAGCATGTAAGCCCGCACAAGATTTAGAGCTCAACTCAACTAGAGGCAACAAAATTAGAAATAAATAGAGGAGAATCAATACAGTGTTGTCCGGAATAATGAAATGGCCCTTCGCTGGAAAAGTCTATTTCATTTGTCTTCTTTTAGCTAGGTGTTCTGGAAGTATCTGACCTAGCTCAATGAAAACTAAGTCTACTTTGTTTATAAAGATAAAGACATATATATGGTAAATTCGATATAGTTTATGGAAATATAAACATATATATAACCATATATATATACTTATATATGTCTTTTTTAAAGATGAACTGGCCAAATGCAGGGTAGGGAACACATTGTATTATTACAGTTATATTATACTTTATTCAAATTCATAAAACAGTTTTAAATCTATCATTTAATATGTCATTAATAGTTCTCATTACTTTTTCTTCAATGTATTCCTTCAAGTTTAAGAGTTTACAATATTGCCCTGGCCGATTTTGCTCAGCAGTTAGAGCATCAGTCTTTGGACTGAGGGGTCAAGGGTTCAATTTTCTTTCTAGGACACAGATTTGTGTTGCAGGTTCAATCCCCAGCCCTGGTCAGGGTCATGCGAAAGGCAACCAATTGATGTGTCTCTCTCACATCAATGTTTTTCTCTCTCCCTCTCTCTTCCCTCCCTGTTCTTTTATCTTGAAATCACTGGAAAAATATCCTCGGGCAAGGATTAAATTTTAAAAAAAGTTTTGATATTATTTTTACAAAGCCACTTACATAAAAAACTTCTAACACATATTAATATTAGGGTATGCAATATATCTTGGAAAAGAAAAAATAATAATTATGGTTGCTCCTTGCATTCTAAAATTCTTAAAAGGCTTGGGACCTAGGGAGCCTCACCTGCATGATAAAGGAAGTACTGGTTCCTCTGGTCATGTGATCAGGGCCCAGGATGCACAGTAATGTGACTTGTCAATATTGGCTCCAGCTTCACCCTGATAGGTCAACATTGGTACTTAGTGGAAGAACCAGTCCTTCCTATGGCATTATCAGGGGACAGGGTTTAATTTTTATGGTTGCAACTACATGCCATCAAGTGACAGACTTGACCATCAGATGAAGAACCAAACCATCATACTGGTGACAGAGGTAGGAGTGGAGTCTTAGTGTCCAAGCCTTACAATTGACCAGACTGAGTTAAGTGATGAGCCTAAGCCAGTTTTCATAACTTTTTTTTTTTTAAATCTTAATGGTTAAATGTAGAATGTATTACAGATGTTCCTCATTTTTTTCCCATTGACCCCCTCCTCCCCACTCCCGCCCCCCTCCCGCCATTTCCCACACTGTTGTCTGTGTCCATTGGCCATGCATGTAAGTTTTTTGGTTCATTTCTTCCCACCCCCCCAAACCCTTTCCCTTTGAGGTTTGTCAGTCTAGCAATGAATTTGTACTTCTTAATCCCTTCACCTTTTTCACCCATTCCCCCAACCCCCCTCCTATCTGGCAACCAACAAAATGTTCTCTGTATCTATGAGAATGTTTCTGTTCTTCCTGTTCATTTTGTTTGTAGATTCCATTGTTGATAGATATGTATTCATTGCCATTTGGTTTGTTCATATATTTTATCTTTTTCTTCAAAAAGACCCTTCATCATTTCATATAATAATGGTTTGGTAGTGATGAACTCCTTTAACTTTTTCTTGTCTGGGAAACTCTTTATATGGCCATCGATTCTAAATGACAGCTTTGCAGGATAGAGTAATCTTGGTTGTAGGTTCTTGCTTTTCATCACTCTGAATATTTCTTGCCACTCCCTTCTGGCCTGCAAAGTTTCTTTTGAGAAATCAGCTGACAGCCTGATGGGAACTCCCTTGTAGATAACTAGCTCCCTTTCTCTTACTGCTTTTAAGATTCTCTCTTTGTCTTGAACCTTTTGCATTTTGATGATGATATGTCTTGGTGTGGGCCTCTTGGGGTTCATCTTGTTTGGAACTCTCTGTGCTTCCTAGACTTGTATGTCTGTTTCCTTCACCAAGTTAGGAAAGTTTTCTGCCATTATTGTTTCAAACAGGTTTTCGATTTCTTGCTCTTGCTCTTCTCCTTCTGGTACCGCCAAGATGTGAATGTTGGCACGCTTGAAGTTGTCCCAGAGGCTCCTTACACTCTCCTCATTTTTTTGGACTCTTTTTCTTTTTGCTGTTCTGATTGGGCATTTTTTGCTTCCTTATTTTCCAAATTGATGGTTTGCTTCTTGGTCTTATGTATTCTACTATTGAATCTGTGTAAATTATTCTTTATTTCAGTTAATGCCTCCTTCAATTCTGACTGTGCATCCATAATTTCTGACTGGTTCTTTTTTATGCTTTTGAGGCCCTCCCTAAGTTCACTGAGGTTCTCACTGAGTTCATTGAGTATTCTTATAAGCAGTATTTTGAACTCAGCATCTGTTAGGTTGCTTATCTCCATTTCACTTAGTTCTTTTCTTGGGGTTTTGTTCTGTTCTTTCATTTGGGACCTGTTTCTTTGTATCCTCATTTTGGCTGCCTCCCTGTGTTGGTTTCTGTGTATTACTTAACGAGCAGTATGGGGCTAGCTGAGACCAGATGCTGCTCGTTTGAAAGAATTTAGGAAAAACCTGAAGCAGGATCCAAGACAGGCCAATCCTATGGTTAAGCAAGTGGCAACAGCTTGGGTGGGCCTGAAAATTGGTGGGGCGGGGCCTCAGGGAGTCAGCAGGGCGGGGCTACCAGTGTGAGCCAGGTTGCTGGAGTCCCAGATATGGCGGCTGCCTGCCGCCCCAGGGAAGGGCTCACCAAAGGAACAAAGGCCTCTGATAGCACGTTTGTCCCGGAGAAAGCCCCCTCTCCAGCCCTCGCTCCAGTGCCAAACAGCTCAGTTCTTCCCTGTGTGTCTCTGGTGCCCCTCGAGCTGCCTCCCCTCCGAGCTTAGAGGGAGAGAGTCCGATAAGTCCGTGCACGGGCCCTTTAGGGAGCTGCCTGGGGCTCCAGCCGCCTCAGCTTCCCTGAGCCTCAGTTCCCGCTGGTTTTTCCAGCCAGAAGTTATGGGGATTCTCTTCCTGGCACTGGAACCCTGAGCGGGGCACCTGGTGTGGGACGAGGACCCCTCAGTCCTCAGGAAGGCCCTTCCCAGCCAAGGTGTCCTCCTGATTTTTATCTGCCACACGTGGGTGTGGGACCAGCCTGTCTCTCCATCGGCCCTTGGCCTCCGCCCCTCCTACCAGTCTGGATGTGGCTGCTGCTTTAATTCCGTAGTTGTAAGACTTCCATTCAGCTTAGTATCAGGCGGTTTTGAATGATGGTTGTTCTGTAGTTTAGTTGTAACTCCAATGTGGTTGTGGCAGGATGTGATACCGCATTTACCTACCTGCCATCTTGACCAGAAGTCCCAGTTTTCATAACGTTTTAGAAAAACACTTTTTCTAGCAGGCCAGCCAGAAGATGATCTGTCCTACGAAATTACCTCTTTCCTTTTGATGTCTTCGTTTGAAATGACTTATAACACATCTGGCTCTTGAATAGTAACATGATAGACTACTTTATTCCACAGCAGAACACACATTCTTCTCAAGCTCACAGGTAACATCCACCAAAATCAACCACATTCGGGGCCATAAAATACACCTTACACATTTAAATGAATAGAAATCATACAATGTCTATTCTTAAACTAAATGGAACTACATTAGAAATCAATTAATTAAAGAATAGGCCAAAAAATTCCATAATGTATGCACATTAAACAACACACTTCTAAATAACACATGGGGCAGAGAAGAAATCTCAGGAGAAATTAAAAAATATATCTTGGACTAAATGAAAAGACGACATCAAAATGTGTGATGTGGGATGCAGTAAAAGCCACTGTGATTAAAGGAAAATTACAGCAGTAAATGCATATGTAAGAAAATAAGCAAGATTTTAACTTAACAACCTAAGCTTTCACTTTGGGAAACAAGAAACAGAAGAGCAAATTAAATAGAAAGTAAGCAGAAGAAAAAAATAACAAAAATTGAAAACATAATCAATAAAGAAAAATCAATAAAATAAAAACTGGCTTTCTGAAAACATCAATACAATCCATAAGTCTCTAGTCAGGCTAAGAAAAAGAGAAAGGACACCAATTATTAATATCAGAAATGAAAGGAAATATAACTACAGATACCATGAACAGTAGAAGAATAATAAAGAGCTATGATAAAGGATTCCATGCCTACAAATATAATAACATAGGTGAAATGAAGCAATTCCTTGAAAGACAATACCCTAAAACTCACACAAGTAGAAATACATCATCAGAATTGGCCTATATCTATGAAATAAATCCTATCAACTATGAGTAACCTTCCAGAACAAAACCACTAGGCCCAGATGGGTCCAATGGTAAATTTTACCAAATATTTAAGGAAAAAATTCTGCAAATTTCCTACAATTTTTTTCAGAAGATAGAAGCAGAGGAAATACTTCCTAACTCATTCTGTCATGTCTTCATTATCTTAATACCAAAGTCAGCTAATACAATACAGAAGGACAGGAAATAAAAGGCTCAAAGATGGGAAAGAAATAAAACTGTTTTTGTTTGCAGAGGACATGATTGTCTAGGTAGAAAATCCAAAAGAATCAACAATAAAACAAACAAAATCTTCGTGGCACTTGTAAGTGATTAAAGCAAGATTGCAGGATGCAAGCTCAATGTACAAAAGCCACTGTTTTCCCAGCACTGACAAGTGGAATGGAAATGAAAAGCACAATAGCACTTTCCTTAGTTAGCACTGCCTCAATATGAAACACTTAAGTTTTCATCTAACTCGAAGATCTACATGAAGAAACAAAACTCCAATGAAAGAAATGAATGAACAGGTAAGTAAGTGGAGAGATAGTTCATGTTCATGGAGAAGAAGACTCAATATTGTCAAGATGTTAATTCTTCCCAACTTGGTCTATAGATTCAATGCAATCCCAACAAAAATCCCAGCAACTGACTTTGTAGAGATTGACAAACTGATTCTGAAGTTTATATGGAGAGCCACAGACCCAGAATAGCCACACAATATTGAAGGAGAAACACAACATTCAAGGACAGACACTACTCAACTTCAAGCCTCAATCTAAAGCTGCAGTCATCCAGACAGGTGGTATAGGTGAAAGAATAGACAATTTGATCAATGGAACAGAATAGAGAGCCCAGAAACAGATTTACATACATATAGTCAACTGCTCTTCTTGACCAATGGTGCTGGAAACCTGGACATGCCAAAAAAATGAATCTAGACACAGATCTTAACCCGCCATAGAAATTAGTTTGAAATGCATCAGAGACCTAAATGTAAAATGCAAAACTTAAAAACTTCTAGAAGATAACATAGGAGAAAACCTACATGACCTTGGGTATTTTTTTATTTTTGTTCTTTATTGATTTTAGAGAGAAAGGAAGGGAGACGGAGAAAGATAGAAACATCAATGAGAGAGAGCATTGATTGGTCACCTATTGCATGCCCCCCACTGGGTATTTGGCCCACCACCTGGGCATGTGCCCTGACAGGAAGTCAAACTGGCAACCTCTTGGTGCATGGGTCAATGCTCAATCACTGAGCAACACCAGCCAGGCAGCAATGAATTTTTAAATAGAACATCAAAGACAGGATCCACGAAAAAACTAATTGATAAGCTGGACTTTGTTAAAATTAAAAACTTCTGCTCTGTGAAAGATAATGTCAAGAGGAGAAGGCAAGCCACAGACTGGGGAGTAATATTTGTGAATGACAGAGCTGATAAAGGACTGTTGTATATATATTTTAAATCTTAAAAGTCAGTGACGAAACAAACAAACCTAATTTAAAAATGGACCAAAGACCTTAACAAATACCCCAGCACAGAAGATACACAGGTGGCAAATAAGCACAGGAAAAGATGTTCTATATCATATGTAATCAGGGAAAGTCAAGTTAAAACAACAGCAAGGTACCACTACACACTTGGCCTAAACCTGGAACACCTACAACACCAAATGCAGATGAGGATGTGGAGCAACAGGGGTTCTCATTCACTGCTGGTGGGAATGCAAAGTGGTATAGTCACTTTGGTGGACTGTTGAAGTTTCTTACAAAACTAAATATGCTCTTACTATAAAATCCAGTAATTGTATTCCTTGGGATTTACTCAAAAGAATTAAAAACTTATATCCACACAAAAACTTGTACATGGATGTTTATAGCAGTTGTATTTAAAACTACTGAAACCTGGAAGCAACCAGTGTTCTTCAGTGGGTAGGTGGATACACTGTGGTATATCTAGGAAATGGGATATTATTGAGTGCTACATAGTAATGAGCTAAAAAGCTACGAAATACATGGAGGAACCTTAAATGCATATTACTAAGTGAAGGAAGCCAATCTGAAAAGGCTGCATCCTACAGGTTTCCAACTAGATGACATTCTGGGAAAGGCACAACTATGGAGGCAGTAAAAGATCAGTGGTTCCCAGGGGTTGGGGGCGGGGAGGGATGAACACTGAGGAGTTTTAGGGGAGTGACAATACTCTGTATGACACTATATTGATGGATGCATGTCATTATACATTTGTCCAAACCCATGGAAGGTACAGCACCCAGAGGGAGCCCTGCTGTGGACTATGGACTTGGGATAACAATGATGTGTCTATGTAGATTCATCAGTTGTAACAAAGGTACCACTCTGGAGGGAGATGTTGATAGTGGAGGAGGCTGAACATGTGGGGGGTGGGGCAGGGTATCAGGTGTATATTAAAAAATCTCTGTACCTTTGGTGCAGTTTTGCTATGAACCTAAAACTTCTCTTTTTAAAAAGTTTAGTAAGCCCAGCGGTTGTGGCTCAATGGGTTTAGTGCTGTCCCATGAACTGAGAGGTCCGGGTTCAATTCACAGTCACAGCATATGCCCGAGTTGCTGGCTCCATCCCCAGTAGGGGGCGTGCAGGAGGCAGCCCATTAATGTATCTCTCTCACATTGATGTTTCTATTCCTCTCTCCCTTCCTCTCTCTCTAAAAAATAATCAATAAAAACATATTTAAAAAAATTTTTTTTTGTTTATTTCAAAAATTACCTATGACACAGTACAAATATGCTCTGCTTGTTCCAGAAATAGCCAAGAAGCCATGGTGGCTTCTCCCTAGTGGAAGAGAGGAATGGAGAGGCCAGGCCACCGAATGTCTGTCAGGCTAAGGGAAGAAGTGTGAAGATACAGTTGTTTGGGGCCATTTAGTGTCCCCTAAAGACTTGTTTTCAGAAAACCATAATACGTAGAAATAGGTAATCATTATAACGATCACTCTGTAAACTAAATTTTGAATTAATATGCTCCATTTTCTAGAGAAATGTTTTAAAAATAGATTACTATCTCTACTTCCCTGAGTGAACTATTTTAAGTTTCTAACATTTTATAAATATCCAAGACCCGAGGGGTGAGGTTTTTCCTGCCATGTGGGTGCGATAGGGCCAAACACCTTCAACAGCCTGTCCTTATTCTTCATGAAGCCCAATGCCTGGGCTCCCACCAGACTGCAGAGCTGACCATTTGCCTGTCAGTGGCGCTGCAGACCACCTGACGCTGGCCAGTTCCTCAGCTCCTGCTCCTACCGAGCAGCCCAACCCGTCTGTGAGCGCCATCCACAAACTCCTGACATATACCCGAAACAGATTTGTAGTCTCCCTGTTTCAAAGCCTGACACATGGCAAGTTTTATGTTACTCTTTAACCTAAGAAGTAACTACCAGATGAACAAACAGGAAGGGTGAAACTAAATGCATTTATCTCAAATAGCTTAGCTTGTCATAAGTTGATAAGTAAAATATATTGTATTCTAGATGCTTAGTACACGCTGACTTCATGTTTCTGACCACATACATTGTTGACACTGAAATTCAGTGACCTCTGTTGATGGCTGTGAGAAGAATCCCAACCAGGAATTTTCAGCTAAAAATGTTTTATTTAGAATTGGCTCACTGAGTCACATTAAGGTTTCGCATTATAAATAAACACTGTGGGAGCAGTTCTGGTGTACGGGTGGGTGGTTTTGTGCAGGATGCTTAGAATACTACCGTGGCAGGACAAACACTGTATACTCTCTGACCTGGTTCCCAGATTTGCTTGGAAAGGGTTGTGAAACAGGCTGAAATTAATGACAGGAATGCTAAATCCCAATTAGAGGTGTCTTCAAAGGAATAATTAGGCAGACTTAATATGAGAAGATTATGGGAAGAAAAGGCTTTGGGTCAGTTATACACTGAAGGAAAAAAGATGTGAAACAAAGCAACTAAAAGAGACTGGAGTTGATGAATATTTCAGGAAGTGATTTTTTAAATCTACTTATTTAAAAAAAAAATGATACAAATATATTGAGACGGAAAACTGGAGAGGGACGACCACTGATCTCGGCTGAGAAGCAAGGGTGTGGGCCCTGGACCACCCTGGTGCATACACGAGGCTGGTGACATGGGCACCCGTATTCTCTATGAAGAGGGACAGGATGTTTGCCTCTCAAATAACAGTAACAGCAGCAACGAACACTTAAACTGGGTTTACCACATAGTCCGCCATATATTAATGTGCCGGTTTCATTCCCCTCATCTGTAAAATAGAGGTTCCATTGCATTACCCTAGGAGGTAGGCGCAGAAGTGACTCACTCCGGCCCCACAGGTAGGCTCTGAGGGTGGATTCAAACCCAGCCCTGGCTCTGCAGTGCAGCCGTCATTCCCTGCAAGACACACGTTTTAGGGAGGCACAGGCACACGTGCAGTGGCCTTGTTGTAAACAGTCCCGTGTAGCTCAGCGTCGCACGCAGCACCCCCTGGCTTTGCCCCTGCCGTCCCCACCCCTAGTAGCCCGCAGGCTCAGGTGGGTGAGAACAGCTGGCAGGGCGCTGCTCCTCCCTGCAGCCCACACAGCATCCTGCTCTCCGAGTGGGAGCCTTTATTAGGGATGCAAGCACTGTGCGGACTTACTTTCTAGAATGTTTTGTAACTTAAAAGCCTACAGAATTCTCAGCTGACCCACTTCTGAACGCAACCTCCACCCGCCTTTAATGAAGGCGCCCGGTGCACCGCACAGGCCATCAGTGGGCAGGGGCTGCGCGGCCCCTGGGAGGAGGGCGCGGGTGGAGGGCGGGGCGCAGGGCTCTGCCTCTGCTCCCTCTGCCGCCTGAGGCTCAGGCTGGGACCAGGGCACTGTGCCCCGGGGCGCTGCAAGACTTCATGTCTAACAACCCGGGCAGATCTCACTTTGAAAGCTTGAGGTGCTGAGCCTGTGCAGTGAGCAGGAAGGACATCGAGGGCTGGCCCAGGGCGTCCACAGGGGCAGCGACCCGGACCTCTTCCCGGCCTGCTACGTGCAGGTAGGTGATCCGCGGGCCTGGAGCCAGGGCCTCCTTACATTTTGTTTTATGACTTTCTATACTAAAAGGAAGTTATCATTTTTATCATTTAATTTTTGACCAAATTTCAGTTATCTTTTCCATCCTAATGCCTGTGTATTGACTTTCCCTATTCCCTTTCATTCTTGGTTGCAAAGTAGCCAAGTTTTTGTTTAGTTACAAGTTTCTCATAATGCATTTTCAAACACAGCTAACAGCAAAAAACACACGCAACTAAGAAGCTGTTTTTCACTTCCTGTCACCCACCACCCTAGGGTAAATTAGCTGTGTTATATGTCTTCCGATTTTTTGTATTTAGTACCGAATATTTTTCACTAATATAGATACTGTCCCATATTCTGATAACATTTATGTCCTTACTGCCCATTGCATGAGTCCTAAAAATGCCACAGATAGATTTCAAAGTTTGAGGTAGCACTCCACTCACAGTTACAGATTTCTATTTCAGACAGGATGAGCTAAGTAAATAATGCTGTTAAAAATAACACAAAACCTATATTTTAAATTAGTACACTTTACTTTTAGAGAATTTTAAATTTATAGAAAAACTGAACAGAAACTATAGAAAGTTTCCATATGTCGCTCCATACCACTCAGAGTTTTTCTTTTTGCAATATTTATTAATTAATTTTTGGTAGAAATGGTTCTCCTTTTTACCCCCTAGACACCCTCCTGCTGATCCCTGCCCCCACCACCCTCTGCAGAATTGTTGTCTATGTCCATCGGTTAGACATACATGCATATAAGTTATTTGGTTTATCTCATCCATCCCCCCGCCCTTCCATCTTCTGAGGTTTGTCAGTCTGAACCATACTCCTTTCTATGTCTCTGGGTCTATTAGGTTCATCAAATTATTTTTTTCATTATATTCCACAAATAAGTGAGATCATGTGGTATTTGTCTTTCCTTGACTGGCTTATTTTGCTTAGTATAGTGCTGTCCAGGTCCCTCCATGTCCTCTCAAAAGCAAGAGATCTCTCTTTCTTACAACTGCACAGTGTTCCATTGTGCACCACAGCTTTTTATCCACTTATCTATTCACAGGCACTTGGGCTGTTTCCAGATCTCAGCGATTGTAAACAGTGCTGCTATGAACATAGGGATACACATATTCTTTCTGACTAGTGTTTTAGGCTTCTTAGGGTATATTCCTAGAAGTGGGATTACTGGGTCAAATGGCATTACAATTTTTAATTTTTTGAGGTAACACCATGTTGTTTTCCATAGTGGCTGCACCAGTCTGCATTCCCACCAGCAGTGTACTAGAGTCCTCTTTTCTCTAGACCTTCACCAACACTTGTTTTTTGATGATTTGTTGATGGCAGCCATTCTGACAGGTGTGAGGTGATACCTCATTGTTGTTTTAATTTGCATCTCTCTGATGATTAGTGATGTTGAGCATTTCTTCATATGTCTCTTAGCCATTTGTATGTCCTGTTTGGAGAGGTGTCTATTTAGTTTCTCTGCCCATTTTTTAATTGGGTTCTTTGTTTTCCTTTTGTTCAGTTGCATGAGCACTCTCTATATATTGGAGATTAACCCTTTATCTGATATATCATTGGCAATTATGCTCTCACATACAGTGGGTTGCCTTTCCATTTTGATGATTGTATCTTTTGCTGTGAGAAGTTTTTGAGTTTGATGTAGTTCCATGTATTCATTTTCTTCTTTGTTTTTGTTTCCTTAGGTGATGTATCAGTGAAAATTCTGCTGTGTATGATGGCTGAAACTTTGTTGCCTACAGTGGCTTGTAGGAGTTTTATGGATTCATGAATCACATTTAAAACTTTTATTCATTTTGAGTTTATTCTTGTGTATGGTGTAAGTTGATGGTCTAGTTTTATTTTTTATTTTTTGCATGTAGCTGTGCAATTTTCCAAACACCATTTATTAAAGAGGCTGTCTTGACACCACTGTATGCTCTTGCCCCCTTTGTCAAATATTAATTGAGCATATTGCCTTGGGTCCATTTCTGGGTTCTCTGTTCTGTTCCACTGGTCTATATGCCGTTCTTGTGCCAGTACCATGCTGTTTTGATTACAGTGGCTTTGTAGTATAACCTGAAATCTGGTATTGTAATCCATCCAACTTTGTTCTTCTTTTTCAAGATTGCTGTGGCTATTTGAGGTCTTTTTTAGTTCCATATGAACTTTTGAAGTATTTGTTCTAGTTCTGTGAAGTATGTCATTGGTATTTTGATGGGGATTGCATTGAATCTGTAGATTGCTTTGGGTAGTATGGAGATTTTAATGATGTTAATTTTTCCAATCCATGAACAAGGTATGTGCTTCCACTTTTATATATCTTCCTTGATTTTTTTTTTTTTTTCACTGACCTATAGTTTTCTGCAAATAGTTCCTTCATTTTTTGGTTAAGTTTATCCTTAGGTATCTTAATTTTTTTGCCGCGACGGTAAATGAAATTGTTTTTTAGTGTCTCTTTCTGTGAGTTCATCATTGGTGTAAAAGAATGCCATTGATTTCTTGATGTTAATTTTGTATCCTGCTACTTTGCCAAAATCAGTTATTAAGTCTAGTAAATTTTTGATGGAGTCTTTGGGGTTTTCTACATACAGTGATACCTCGGTTCTCGAACATAATTCATTCCAGGAGGACGGTCGAGAACCGAATTGTTCGAGAACCGAAGCAATGAAACCCAATAGGAAAGCGTGACTCCACAAAGCGTGACTCTCTCTCTGCACTCACACTGATGACGCAAGCAAGGCGCGCTGGGCCGAATGAACGCCATTCGGCTCAACTCGGCTCATCTCGGAAGTTCGAGTTCCAAATATTTGTTCGGATTCCGAGACAAAAGTTTCTCGAATCTCCATTTGGTCGAAAACCGAGGTGTTCGAGAACCGAGGTATCACTGTATAATATTATGTCATCTGCGAATAATGACAGTTTCTCTTCCTCCTTTCCAGTTTAGATCCCTTTTATTTTTTCTTCATGTCTAATTGCTATGGCTAAGACTTCCAGTACTGTGTTAAATAAGAGTGGCAAAAGTGGGCATCTTTGTCTTGTTCCTGTTCATAAGTGAAATGCTTTTAATTTTTGCCCATTGAGTATAAAGTTGGCTGTAGGTCTTTGATATATGTCCTTTATTATGTTAAGATATGATCGCTCTATTTCCACATTGCTGAGCATTTTTATCAGAAATGGGTGCTGGATCTTATCAAATGCTTTTTCAGCAGCTATTGATATGATCGTATAATTTTTATTTTCTATTTTGCTTATGTGGTGTATCACATTTATTGATTTTCAGATATTGTATCAGCCTTGCATCCCTGGGATAAATCCAAGTTGGTCATAGTGAATACTTTTTTTTTTATGTATTGCTGGAATCGGTTTGCTAGTATTTTGTTCAGGATTTTGGCATTTATGTTCATCGGGGATATTGGTCTGTAGTTTTTTTCTTTGTAGTGTCTTATTCTGGTTATGAAATTAAAATTATGCTGGCCTCATAAAACAAGTTTGGAAGTCTTCCTTCTTCTTGAATTTTTTGAAATATTTTGAGAAGAATACGGGTGTTAGTGCTTTTTTGAATGTTTGGTAAAACTCCCCTGTGAAGCCATCTAGGCCTGGGCTTTTGTTTGCTGGGAGAGTCTTGATTACCTCTTCAATTTCCTTAGTTGTTATTGGTCTGTTCAAGTTTTCTATCTCTTCCTGGTTCAATTTTGGGAGACTATGTGTTTCTAGAAATTTGTCCATTTTGCTTAGATTGTCAAATTTGTTGCCATATAATTGTTCATAATATCTGTTAAAAAGCCTTTGTATTTCTGTGGTGTCTGTTATTATTTTTTCTTTTTAATTTCTGATTTTGTGTATTTGGGTTCTCTCTTTTTGCATGTTGGTGAGTCTAGATAAGGTTCCATCAATCTTGTTTATTTTTTCAAAGAACCACCTCTTTGTTTTCTTGATGCTTGATTTTTTTTTTTTTTTTTTTTTTCTCTATGTCATTTATTTCTGCTCTGATCTTTACTATTTCCTTTTTTCTACTTGCTCTGAGGTTTTCTTTCTGTTTGCATTCTAATTCTTTAAGTTTTGAGGTTAGATAGTCCATTAGAAATTTTTCTTGCTCCTTGAGGTAGGCCTGTAGTGCTATGAACTTTCCTCTCAGAACTGCTTTTGCTGCAGCCCATAGATTTTGTGTTGTGTGTTCATTTTCATTGCTTTCCAGGAAGTTTTTAATTTCTTCCTTGATCTCCATGGAAACCAACTTATTGTTCAATAACATGCTATTTAGCCTCCATGTTTTCAAATGTCTTTGCATGTTCTTATTGCAATTGATTTCTAGTTCAATGCCATTGTGATCTGAGAAGCTTGATATGATTTCAATCTTTTTGAACTGGTAGAAACTTAGTTTGTGCCCTAACATGTGGTCCCTTTTTGAGAATGTCCCATGTGCACTTGAGAAGAATGTGAATTCTGAAGTTTGGGGGTGTAATTATCTGTAGATAACTATTAAATTAATTTGAAATCAGCACTTGATTTAGAGTCTGAGTTTCCTTGTTAATTTTTGTGTAGAAGATCTATCCAGTGATGTCAGCAAGGTGTTGAATTCCCCTGCTATGATTGTATTGCTGTCAATTTCTCCTTTGAAGCCCTCTAAAAGATTTTTATTTTATTTTGGTGCTCCTATATTGGGTGCATAGATGTTTACCAAGGTTATATCTTCCTGTTGGATAGATCCTTTCAATATTATGTAGTGGCCTTCTTTGTCTCTAGTTATGGCCTTCATTTTGAAATCTACTTTATCAGATATGAGTATTGCTACCCCAGCTTTTTTTTTCCTTTCCATTTGCTTGGAAAAAATTTTTTTTTATCCCTTCACTTTCAACCTATATGAGTTTTTTGTTGTGAGGTGGGTCTCTTGTAAACAACATATATGTGAGTCATGCTTTCTTATCCAGTCAGCTACTCTGTGTCTTTTTATCAGAGCATTCATACCATTCACATTTAAGGTGATAATCGATATGTACTTACTTATTGTGATTTTTCTTTAGTGTGGTTCAATTTTTCTTCCTAATTCTTCTACTAATTACAGCAGTCCTTTGAGCATATCTAGCAGTGCTGGTTTGGTGTTAATATATTTCCTTACCCTTTTTTTCGGTCAGGAAAGCTCTTCATTTGATCTTCTATTTTGAATGATAGTCTTGCTAAATAGAGTAGTCTTGGATTCAGATCCTTGTTTTTCATGACCTTGCTTACTTCATTCCACTTTCTTGTGGCCTGTAGTGTTTCTGTTGAGAAGTCAGCTTAAAGCCTTATGGGGTTTCCTTTTTATGTAACCTGTTGCTTATTTCTTGCTGCCTTTAGGATTCTCTCTTTGTCTTTAATTTTTGGCATTTTAATTACTATGTGTCTTAGTGTGGGCTTGTTCGGGTTCTTCTTACTTGGGGCTCTCTGTGCTTCTTGAATTGGAATGCCTTTTTCATTCACCAAGTTAGGAAAGTTTTCTGTCACTATTTTTTCAAATATATTCTCTACCCCTTGCCCATTTTTTTTCTATTTGTGGGTTCCTATGATATGAATGTTATCACATTTCCAGTTGTCCCACAGTTCTCTTAAGCTGTCTTCCTGTTATTTAAGTGTTTTTTGTTTTTGTTTTTGTTTTTCTGATTAGTTGATTTTTATCTACCCTGCCTTCTAATTCACTGATCCGGTCCTCAGCTTCCTCTACTCGGCTGGTTAGTCCTTCCAATGTGTTCTTAATTTCTGCTATGTCATTCTTCATTTCCACTTGGTTGGTTTTCAACGTGTCTATATCTTACTCATTGTGCTGATGTCCTTACTCATACTCTTGAGCTTCCTCAAGATCATGTCTCTGAACTCTACTCTACCTCTGATAATTTGCTTACTGCTTTCATTGATCTTATCTTTGATAGAGTTCTCTTTTACTTTCATTTGGGATTTGTTCTTTGTTTCACCATTTTTGCTATCTCAGTGGATTTTGGAGCCTGCCAAATTTTCCCTGTGGGTGTTGGTGTTCTGCTGTTTGTGGCTCCCTATAATGGGTTTGGATGAGCCTGGGTGGGCCCATGTTAAACACCACTGTCAAGTCTAACTTTCCTGAATAGATTTGCAAGCCCAGGAAAGTTTCAGTTATCCTCTAGCTTTGTCCTGGAGGCTAGTAGTCTCAGTTACTCAGTGCCTTGGAATGTAGCCCTGGTGTTCTGCATAAGAGGATTTCCAGAGGGTGGGATAGATGCTGATTATTATTTAGCCTCAATTTGCATTTTTTTTTGTCTCACAAAGGTTGATTTACAGGTGGGGGTAGGGGAGGGGCTGCTGCTCTTCCCCACTTCTCTGGGAGGGAACACACTGGCCACTGCCCTTTGTTGCTGCAACTCAGCAAAAACTCCGAGAGCCCTCCAAATCCCAAGTGTCCCCACAGGGTTCCATCCCAGTCTGCCCTCCCTTTGCCATAGCCCCCAGGTGAGTGGCTCTGGCTATTTTAAAGTTCTTGTCCTGGCTCTCTGCACTGTGGAGCAGGCTTGGTCTTTATTCCCCAAGGGCGCTGCTCACAGCTAACACTGCTGCTGTCCATAGGCTCCCAGCCTGCCACCCTCTCACTGCTCCACAGATTCTACCAGTGTCCCTGGTTATATGGTCCTGTCCTGATGCTTTTCTGTTTCTTTTTTCCAAGGATTTTTCTTAATTTTAGTTGTAATTACCATTTGGTTTTGGGAAACCGTCTGCATAGCTTCTATTCACTCTGCCTTTGTTTTTCACATCCTCTATGGCTATGTGGAGTGCAGCTGGGTCGCACAGGCCTTCCTGGTGCCCCAGTACCCTGCAGGTCCTGCGTGTAACTGGGTCACACAGTCCCTTTGGAGACTGGGCTTTATGCCTATGTTATGGGCTGCTGGGTCGCACAGGCCTCTCTGGCGCTTCAGCACCCCACAGGTCCCGCAGGTAACTGTATGGCACAGTCCCTGCTGGGTCGGGCAGGACTCTCTGGTGCTTCAGCACCCCATATGCCCCTTGGGTAACTAGATGGTGCAGTCCCTGCTTGATTTCACAGGCCTCTGTGGTGCTTCCACACCCGCAGGTCCTGAAGGTAACTGGATGGCACATTCCCTGCTGGGTAGCACAGTCCTCTCTGGTTCTTCAGCACCCCACAGGCCCTGAGGGTGTGCAGCTGGATAGCACCAGTTTCTCTGGGGCTCAGGCTTCCCACTGCTTTTGTGAACTACTGGACTACACCGGCCTCTGTGAAGCCCCAGGTCCTGCGGCTGGGGGCTGGGGAGTGCTGCTGCCCCATGGGGCTCAACTCCTGCTCAGCTTTTGCTGTAGATTTTGGGGATGAGTCTCAGCTGCTGGTCTGTGCTTCTCTTGCCTGGGGATAGATGTTTGCTCCCCAGCCTCTGTTTCTGAGGGTATATCTTGAACTCTGATCAGGCTGCTACTATGGGGGATGGTGCTGGGCCTCTGGCTGTCTGCGGCTTCCACAACTGGCACCTTGGGAGCTCCACTACTGTGCACTGGTCTGTGTTGACACAGAGTGTCCACTGGTGCGATGGTGCCAGGTGTACTGGTGGGAACATGTTGCTGGGCCCTAGACACTCCCACTGCCTCCTCCCAGGGAAGACCTGGGATCTTCCAAAATGGTGGGACCTCCCCAAGGCACAGGAAGTAGCACCCTGAAGGGCTGCTTACCATGGTAGCCGGCTGCTTCCATCCACAGCACAGGAACCTTCTGTTTTGTGACTCTGCACTGCTTGGGTTTGGTCGTCCACCATCACATCCACTCACTCTCTCACACACTCGCTCACTCTCTCACGCACCCACCCTCCTTCTGGTCCTGCCTGCCGCCATATGCCCAGAGCTCTTTCTTTTTTTAAATCAAATTTCATTTGACCATATTTAAATGAATATATTCTTGAGCTCTCTATTCTGTTCCATTAATCTATTTGTCAATTATTTCACCAATACCACAGTGTCGACATGAGTATAGCCTTAAAGAAAGTCTCAAAGTCAGGTAGTTGCAGTGTTCTGATTGGTTCTCCTTTATCATGTTGGTTATTTTGGGTCTCTTGCTTTTCTGTATAAACTTTAGAATAAATTTGTAGATAGCCACAAAATAATTTGCTGGGATCTTGATTGGCATTTCATTGAATCTTTAGACCATGTTGGGAAGAACTGACATCTTAACTAAATTTAATCTACATATTCATGAATATGAGATATTTTTACTTATTTCCTTATTTGATTTCTTTCATCAGACTATTGTCATTGCTGTGGTCTGAATCCCAAAGCTCATATATTGAAATCCTAACCCCCAGAGGTGATGGTGTTAGTTGGTAGGCCTTTGGGAGGTGATTTTTCCATGAGGAATTAGCTGTGAAATTATTTTATAACAATATTCCCAGGCCTTTCTTTAGTCCCTTTTAAATCGCTGTCATTCATTTCACTTATCCATTAGCTATAATCATGTAACACATTATTGATACTATTATTTTGAGCAGTCATGGTTATGAAGATTATGGAGATATGAGAAGAGTATTGAGTATCTAAAGCCTAATGACGTCTGAAAGAAATTGACATCACTAGGTAACCAAATGTTGATTCTAGAAGAAAACTATAAAAACCAGTGGTTTTCAAAATTTTCACCTGCCTTCAGTAGCTTAAAAGTCCATTTCACAATTTTTTGTCATCATCTTTGGAATTCTAGCTTCCATTTCGTTTATGAAAATGGTACTTCTATTTTAGTACTAGGATAATGTAAAAATATTTATCATTCAGGTAAATATTTCATAAAAAATTGTATAAATATCTCTGAAGGTAGCTATATATAGTATCAGAGTTCATCTACTAAGCTTTAGTATGTCTTTCAGTTTCAAGATTTTATAAAATTAGAGCAGGAAATAAAACAATGGCAAAAAAAATAGTGCCATACTTTTTAATACTATGGTGGTTATTAAACAAATAACCATAACTTAAGACTCAACTACTCTGATCCAAGAATGTAATATGTCACCAGGAACAATTATGGCAAATTAATTATATAGTAGAGTGCAATTTTACAATAAATAATAATTGTTTATTCTTGTGGTCCATGACTTAATATTAGCTCATAAAGTAGGACACTATTAAGTGCAAAATGATCTTTTGGTTTCTTTAATAATAAAAATCCTTTTTATTATAATGTCTCATGTAAATTAAACAAGATATATAAAAATGTTTAACACTGTATCTGTAATTATAATTGATTTTTTATTTAATATTTTTATTGTTGAAAGTATTATATATGTGCCCCATTTTTTCCCACTGACCCTACCTCCCCACTCCGATCCTCCTCTTGCTTTCCCCAACATAATGTCTGTGTTGATTGGTTGTGCATATATGCAGATAAGTTCTTTGGTTGATCTCTTCCCTCCCCTCTCTTCCCCCATCCCTCTGAGGTTTGTTAATCCGTTCCCTACTTTCATGACTCTGGATCTATTTTGGTCAGCAGCTTATTTTGTTCATGTTGTTCCACAAATAAGTGAGATCATATGTTACTTATCTTTTTCTAACTGGCTATTTTGCTCTCCAGGTCCCTCCATGTCATATCAAATGATAAGAGATCTTTCTTTCTTACAGCTGCATAGTATTCCATTGTGTAAATGTTCCACAGCTTTTTTATCCACTCATCTACTGATGGACACTTGGGCTGTTTCCCGATCTTCGCTATTGTAAATAGTGCTGCTGTGAACATAGGGGTGCATATATTCTTTCTGATTGGTGTTTCAGGCTTCTTAGGATATATTCCAAGTAGTGGGATCACTGGGTCAAATAGCAGTTCCATTTTTAATTTTTTGAGGAAACACCATATTGTTTTCCATAGTGGCTGCACCAGTCTGCATTTCCACCAGCAGTGTACTAGAGTCCCCTTTTCTCCACACCCTCACCAGCACTTGTTGTTTGAGAATTTGTTGATGGTGGCCATTCTGGCAGGTGTTAGTTGATACTGCATAGCTGATTTAGTTTGCATCTCTCTGAGGGTTACAGATGTTGAGCATTTTTTTATACGTCTCCTGGCCATTTGTATGTTCTGTTTGGAGAAGTATCTATTCAGGTCCTCTGCCCATTTTTTAAATTAGATTGTTTGTCTTTCTTTTGTTGAGTTGTATGAGTACTCTATATATTTTGGATATTAACCCCTTATCTGATGTATCATTGGCAAATATGTCCTCCCAGATAGTGGGTTCCCTTTTCATTTTTATGCAGGTTTTTTTCCCTTGCTTTTTTATTTCATGTAGTCCCATTTATTAATTTTTTGCTTTGTTTCTCTTGCTCTAGGTGATGTATCTGAAAATTCTGCTATGTATGATGTCTGAGATTTTTCTGCCTACATTTTCTTCTGAAATTTTTATGTTTTCACAAGTTAAATTGAAGTCTTTTTATCCATTTTGAGTTTATTTTTGTGTATGGTATAAGTTGGTTGTCTAGTTTTATTTTATTTTATTTTTTTGCATGTAGGTGTCCAATTTTCCTAACATCATTTATTGAAGAGACTGTCTTTTCTCATATGCTCCTGCTTCCTTCATTGAATATGAACTGTGCATACTGTCTTGGGTTGATTTCTGGGTTCTCTGTTCTGTTCCACTGGTCTATATGCCTGTTCTTGTACCAGTACCAGGCTGTTTTGATTACAATGGCTTTGTAGTATAACTTGATATCTGGTATTGTGATCCCTCCCACTTTTTTCTTTGTGACTATACTTGTTTAGTGACACTTTATTAGAATGCTTTTTATTGAAATATGTTTTTTTATTCATAGTAAAAGAACATTATATTTTCAATTTAAAAAGATAATTTGTTATTGAAGAATTACCAGGCTAATTTAATAAAAATGAAACTATTTCTCTATGAATTTCTATATACTGTTAATGAATATTTAAAACCATTTTGAAAGGTAGAAGGGGAAGTTCTCTGAGAAGCTAATTTTGATTTCCTGAAGTAAGAAAAATCTAAGTGATTGTGGTTTATCATTTTATTATTCTTATTGTTCTTGCCAAAATTTTTAGTATTTGCAACAGCACTGCTACCCTGGAAATCCCAGAGAAATGTATGTACACACTTTATTTATATGATTATGAGCTTTTTGCTTCTTTTGTTTAGTTTTTCTAAAAGAATGTTATCTCCAAACGTATTTTGTTTTTCTCCTGAGTACACAGAAACATTATATGTTCTAGCACTTAACCTTTTTTCTTATGGTGCTAGGTTCTGGTATGTGTATTAAGTGTATTTTACTTAATAGAAGGTGAGAGGAAATATTGTACACCACAACCAAACTTAAATTGTAATCTCTTCCTTTCACAATCCTCCATTCTCTATCTTTATGCCTCTGCTGGTATTCTGTGGGCCATGTGCTAAGGATACTAGCTTCACAAGATGAACAGACTGGCACTTTGACTTCCTAATGACAGCTGTATAGGATTTTGTAATATGGTTACAATAAAATAATATTGAAAACTGAGTAATAAATTTTCAGTGTTAGTTCACTGAGAAGTTGGATTTTTTTATACAACATCTAGCATTAGGTACCTAAAGCTTATATAACCTCATTTAATTTACATAAGAGTTTATATACAGTGCAATAGAAAGTAATCTGGTGTATTGAAGAGATGTAATTGAACATTAATATAATTTAAGGAAAGCTTAATGAATGGAAAATATCAAGTTTTTGTTAATTTAATGCATTTTTATTTAATACAATAACACAAAATGCATATCACCTTATAACTATAGTATTACCCATATTTGTTATATAGACAAACTATGCAGATATCGTACTCAGATAAAAACTCTCAACATGAATAACTCAGAGATGAACACAGATTGAGGTTGTGGGCCTGCTAATTCTTTAACTAAAAAGGAGGTCGTTTTAAGAACTATATGAAATAGCCCTAGCCAGTGTGGCTCAGTTGTTTTGGCCTCATCCTGTCCCATGCACCAAAAGATCATCAGAGTTGCTGGCTTGAACCCCAGTATGGGGCGTGCAGGAGGCAGCCAGTTGATGTTTTCCTTTCTCTGTTCCTCTCTCTTTAAAAATCAATAAAAATCCTTTAAAAAAGAATTGTATATTGCTAAGATCTGGAAACAGCCCAAGTGTCCATCAGTAGATGAGTGGATAAAAAAGCTATGGTACCTATACACAATGGAACACTATGCAGCTATAAGAAAGAAAGATCTCTTAGCCTTTGAGATGACATGGAGGGACCTGGAGAGTATTATGCTAAGTGAAATAAGCCAAGCAGAGAAAGACAAATACCACATGATCTCACTTATTTGTGGAAAATAATGAACATAACCGTCTGAGGAATGGGCCTTACCTAGGGAAAAGCTCACATCTGCCCTGATTGGCTCATGTGAAAAAGGGACATGACCCAGCTCTGCTTTGACCCCTAGTTTTGCTATGAAGCCTGGTGGGCCTAGAGTGATCAGTGTGCAGGCTGCGATCACTTCTCTACTCCCGCCCCAAGGCGGGTAGAAATTCGATCACTTCCTATTTCAGAACCATGTTAGGAAGGGTTTTTGAGATCTAAGGGCCTCCCCTTCCTAAGCACAACTGATCAGCCCTGGTTGCTAGGTACCTGGTTACCATAGAGACAGACACTCCCCACGGTTCTGAGTGGTTACTGGTTCTCACCCAACACTGGCAGAGTCTGTGGCAGAGCTTTGAGCTCAATTAGTCATGGAACATCTGCTGTCGGCCAACGCATTCCCTTTCCAGCTGATCCTGGATCACGTGTGTGAGGTTCTGCTGGTGATTTATGAGAGTTTGAGACATGTCCCAGGTACCTGTGCATTCCCCTGGGGGATCCTGGTGGACACTCTGGTGGTAGTAAAAGGGAGACAAACTTTAAGAAGTAGGAAGGTGCCAGGTAAGAGGTGTTCGGCTCATGACCAAGACCCTGCAAGATGTAGTGAGAATGTGAGACCATTGACAGAAGCTGACGATACCCTCAAGCCACCTGGGGTGGAGGCCAGTTTTCTTCTTTTACAGACCTTGTGCTTGAGGGCATTGAGAAAACACCTGAGCAGTTTGGCCCTTCAGATAAAGGTTGACATACTGAGAATAGCAGGCAAGAGCCAGCCTTCTAAACTTTTTAAAGTGACTAATGAAAAGCACATCTTGGAGGCATCAGCGATGGGTGGAGAAACATTTCTGAAAAACGTTATAAATGGTTTAAAGAAAAACAATCATTCAGAAAGTCCAGAACTGCTCCAAGAAGAAATGATGGGATGGAAGCTGAAATACCAAAAGAAAGGGAGGAGAAAGAAAGGTGGGAGTGGGACGCAGGAACAGAGCAGGTTCCAGGAGAGAGCACTGGTACATCCATGTCAGCGGCTGCAAACCCGAGGTCCATATAGGCACAGAAGAGCCAGGACATCTTGTTTCTGAAGTAAACGAAGGCCCCAAAGTTTCAGGCCATCTTGTTCCTGATTTTTTACCGAAGGCCCACAGAGGGCCCAAAGTGCCAGGTGATCATGTTCCTGAGCCCTCATTAGCCGCGAGGTGTCAGGCTATCTGGTTTCTGAGGCCCACATAGGCCCTGAATTGCCAGGCCATATTGTTACTGAGACCCACATATGCCCCAAATGGCCAGGCAATGTTGTTCCTGAGGCACACATAGGCCCCAAATGGCCAGAACATCTTGTTACTAATGTTCCTTCCCAGAAAGACAGAGAACTTCAGGGACCAGGACATTTTGCTCCTGATGATGCAAGGGAGGTGCTCATAGGCCGTGAAGTGCCGGTCCATCTTGTTCCTGAGGTGCACATTGGCCCCGAATTGCCAGGCCATCTTGTTCCTGAGGCCCACATAGGCCCTGATGCCAAGCCATCTTATTTCTGAGGCTCAAATAGGCCCCGAATTGCCACAATCTTGTTCTTGAGGACCACAGAACCCCGCAAGTGCCAGGCTATCTTGTTCCTGATGCCCACATAGGCCTTGAATTGCCAAGCAATCTTGTTCCTGAGTCCCACATAGGCCCTAAATTGCCAGGCCATCTCGTTCCTGAAGCCCACAGAACCCCCAAAGTTCCCTGCAATCTTGTGCCTTAGGCCCACAAAAGCCCTGAATTGCCAGGTCATCTAGTTCCTGAGGCCCCCACATAGGCCCTGAAGCGCCAGGGCATTTTGTTTTAAACGCCACATAGGCCACAAAGTAACAGGATATCTTGTTCAAGAGATTCACATAGGCCCTGAATTGCAAGGCTGTCTTGTTTCTGAAGCCCACAGAGACCCAAATTGCAAGGCCATCTAGTTCCTGAGGCCCACATAGGACCCAAATTGTCAGGCCATCTTGTTCCTGATGCCCATAGAACCCCCAAAGTTTCAGGCTATCTTATTTCTGAGGCCCACATAGGCCCTGAAGTACCAGGCCATCTTGTTACTAATGTTCCTTTCTTGGAAGACAGAGAATTTCAGGGACCAGGACATTTTGCTCCCGATGATGCACAGAAGGTGCTCATAGGCCATAAAGTGCCAGTCCATCTTGTCCTGAGGCCTACATAGGCCCCAAAGTGCCAGGCAATCTTGTTCCTGATGCCCACATATGCCACAAAGTCCCAAGCCATCTTATTTCTGAGGCCCATATAGGCCCTGAATTGCCAGGCCATCTTGTTCCTGAGGCCCACAGAACCCCCAAAGTGCCAGGCTATATTGTTCCTGAGGCCCACATAGGCTGTGATGCCAGGCCATCTTCTTAGGAATGTTCCTTACCTGGAAGACGGAGAACTTCAGGGACCAGGCCATCTTGTTCCCGATGATGCACCAAAGGTGCTCATAGGCCGTGAATTTCCAGGCCATCTTGCTCCTGTGGCACACATAAACCATGAAGAGCCCAGGCATCTTTTTCTTTAGATCCACATAGGCCTCAAAGAGACAAGCCATCATATTCCTGAGACCAACATAGGCCCCGAAGTGCCAGACTATCTTGTTCCTGAGACCCACATAGGCCCCGAATTGCCAGGCCATCTTGTTCCTGAGCCCACAGAACCCCTAACGTTCTAGACCATCTTGTTTCTGAGACTCACATAGGCCCAAAATGCAATTCCATCTAGTTCCTGAGGCCCACATACATCCTGAATTGCCAGGGTATTTTGTTCATGACGCCCACATAGGCTCTGAAATGCCAGGCAACCTTGTTCTTTATAATATTTCCCTGGTCCACAGAGGACTTAAGTATTGATGCCATCTCGCTCCTGATGCTGCACCATAGGTCCTCATATGTCGTAAAGTGCCAAACCTTCTTGCTTCTCAGGTAAACATAGGCCCAAAAGAGCCAGGCCATCTTGCTCTGGAGGCCCACAGAACCCCCAGAGTTCCAGGCTATTTTGTTCCTGAGTCCCACATGGGCCCCGAAGAGCCAGGACATCTTGTTCCTGAAGTCCACGGAGGCCACAAAGTTTCAGTTCAGCTTGTTCCTGAAGACCCACATAGGTCCTGAATTACCAGACAATCTTTTTGTTGATGCCACCAATGGCATCGAATTGCCACCCCATCTCGTTCCTGAGGCCCACAGAACCCCCAAAGTTCTAGGCTATCTTGTTTTTGAGGCCAACATAAGCCCTGAAGCATCAGGGCATCTTGTTCTGGAGGTCCACCTAGTCCTTGAATTGCAAGGCTGTCTTCTTCCTGAGGCCCACATAGGCCCCAATTTGCTAGGCAATTTTATTTCTGATGCCCAAAGATCCCAAAACTTCCAGGCAATCTTCTTCCTTAGGCCCACATAGTTCCTGAATTGCCAGGCCATCTTTTTCCTGAGGCCCAAATAGGCCCTGAATTACCAGACAATCTTGTTGCTGAGTCCAACAAAGGCACCGAATTGCCACGCCATCTTGTTCCTGAGGCCTAAAGAACCCCCAAAGTTCCAGGCTATCTGGTTTTTGAGGCCAAAATAAGCCCTGAAGTATCAGGGCATCTTGTTTTGAAGGCCCACATAAGCCCTAAAGTGCCATGATTTCTTGTTCTAGAGATCCACAGAGGCCCTGAATATCAAGGCTGTCTTGTTTCTGAAGCCCACGTAGGTCCAAAATGCAAGTCCATCCAGTACACGAGGCCTACATAGGACCCGAATTGCCAGGCCATCTCATTCCTAAGTCCCACATAGGCCCTGAATTGCCAGGCTATTTTGTTCCTAATGCCCACAGAACCCCCAAAGTTCCCTGCAATCCTAAGCCTTAGATTAACAAAGGCCCTGATTTGCCAGGCCATCTTGTTCCTGAAGCCCACAGAACTTCCAATGTTCCAGGCTATCTTGTTCTTCAGGCCAACATAAGCCCTGAAGTGTCATGGCATCTCCGGAGGTCCACATAGGCCTTGAATAGCAAGCTGTCTTCTTCCTGAGGCCCACATAGGCCCCGAATTGCCAGGCTATTTTATTCCTGATGCCCACAGAACCCCAAAAGTTCCAGGCAATCTTGTCCCTTAGGATCACATAGGCCCAGAATTGCCAGGCCATTGTCTTTCTAAGTGCCATATAGGTCCTGAATTGCCAGGCCTATCTTGTTCCTGAGGCCCATATAGGCCCTAATGCATCATGGTTTCTTGTTTTGAAGGCCCATTTAGGCCCCAAAGTGCCATGATATCTTGTTTTAGAGGTCCACATAGAGCTTCAATTGCAAGTCTGTCTTGTTTCTGAAGCCTACATAGGCCCCAAATGCAAGTCCATCTAGTTCCTGAGTCCCACATAGACCCTGAATTGCCAGCCTATTTTGTTCATGATGCCAACATAGGCTTTGAAATGGCAGACAACCTTGTTTCTCATAATTTTTTTCTAGTCCCCAGAGGACTTAAGGATCCATGCCATCTTGCTCCTGATGCTGTGCCACAGGCACTCATATGTCGTAAAGTGCCAAACCTTCTTGCTTCTCAGGTAAACATAGGCTCAAAAGAGCCAGGCCATCTTGTTCTGGAAGCCCACAGAACCCCCAGAGTTCCAGTCTGTTTTGTTACTGAGTTCCACATAGGCCCAGAAGAGCCAGGACATCTTGTTCCTGAGACCCACATAGGCCCTGAATTACCAGAGAATGTTGTTGCTGAGGCCAACAAAGGCACCAAATTGCCACACCATCTCGTTCCCGGGGCACACAGAACCCCCAAAGTTTCAGGCTATCTTGTTATTGAGGCCAACATAAGCCCAGAAGCGTCAGTGCATCTTGTTCTGGAGGTCCACATAGGCGTTGACATGCAAGGCTGTCTTCTTCCTGAGGCCCACTAGGGCCCAAATTGCCAGGCAATTTTATTCCTGACGCCCAAATAACCCCAAACCTCCAGGCAATCTTCTCTCTTAGGCCCACATAGGCCCTGAATTGCCAGGCCATCTTGTTTCTGAGCCCCACATGGTCCCTGAATTGCCAGGTGATCTAGTCCTGAGACCCTCACAGGTCCTGAATTGCCAGGTTATTATGTTCCTGATGCCCACAGTACAC